>NW_026708238.1:0-87638 GCF_902713425.1 Acipenser ruthenus
AACATTCCCTAATAACACTTGCAATGCATTATGACTTCAAAGGTATGACTTTAAGTCTATGACATTATTATTTATTGATTTTATTTTGTTTTATTTCTTTGATCACCAACTGCCACGACAACACACTCGTTTTTTTATGCAGTACTCCTGACGAACTTCACCCATTGCCCGCATCGTACCGGCTCATAAGGTAGCTTGTGTTGGAGCATCAGGACAAGCTCGCCATCCCTTCCGCTGCTTTCCTGCATTAATGCTCACCAGAACACAACGCACCCAGGGGAGAGATACCATGGTAAATAGGTAACCTATTTACCATGGTATCCCTCCCCTGCGGCGGCTGCTCTTGATCTCCGTGAACGCACGCGCTGTCTCCAAACCTTGCAGAGCAGCACATTGAAGCGCTTGAAAACACAGCACAACATTCCCTAATAACACTTGCAATGCATTATGAGTTCAAAGGTATGACTTTAAGTCTATGACATTATTATTTATTGATTTTATTTTGTTTTATTTCTTTGATCACCAACTGCCACGACAACACACTCGTTTTTTTATGCAGTACTCCTGACGAACTTCACCCATTGCCCGCATCGTACCGGCTCTTAAGGTAGCTTGTGTTGGAGCAGCAGGACAAGCTCGCCATCCCGCCCGCTGCTTTCCTGCATTAATGCTCACCAAAACACAACGCACCCAGGGGAGAGATACCATGGTAAATAGGTAACCTATTTACCATGGTATCCCTCCCCTGCGGCAGCTGCTCTTGATCTCCGTGAACGCACGCGCTGTCTCCAATCCTTGCAGAGCAGCACGTTGAAGCGCTTGAAAACACAGCACAACATTCCCTAATAACACTTGCAATGCATTATGACTTCAAAGGTATGACTTTAAGTCTATGACATTATTATTTATTGATTTTATTTTGTTTTATTTCTTTGATCACCAACTGCCGCGACAACACACTCGTTTTTTTATGCAGTACTCCTGACGAACTTCACCCATTGCCCCGCATCGTACCGGCTCTTAAGGTAGCTTGTGTTGGAGCAGCAGGACAAGCTCGCCATCCCGCCCGCTGCTTTCCTGCATTAATGCTCACCAAAACACAACGCACCCAGGGGAGAGATTCCATGGTAAATAGGTAACCTATTTACCATGGTATCCCTCCCCTGCGGCGGCTGCTCTTGATCTCCGTGAACGCACGCGCTGTCTCCAAACCTTGCAGAGCAGCACATTGAAGCGCTTGAAAACACAGCACAACATTCCCTAATAACACTTGCAATGCATTATGACTTCAAAGGTATGACTTTAAGTCTATGACATTATTATTTATTGATTTTATTTTGTTTTATTTCTTTGATCACCAACTGCCACGACAACACACTCGTTTTTTTATGCAGTACTCCTGACGAACTTCACCCATTGCCCGCATCGTACCGGCTCTTAAGGTAGCTTGTGTTGGAGCAGCAGGACAAGCTCGCCATCCCGCCCGCTGCTTTCCTGCATTAATGCTCACCAGAACACAACGCACCCAGGGGAGAGATACCATGGTAAATAGGTAACCTATTTACCATGGTATCCCTCCCCTGCGGCGGCTGCTCTTGATCTCCGTGAACGCACGCGCTGTCTCCAAACCTTGCAGAGCAGCACATTGAAGCGCTTGAAAACACAGCACAACATTCCCTAATAACACTTGCAATGCATTATGACTTCAAAGGTATGACTTTAAGTCTATGACATTATTATTTATTGATTTTATTTTGTTTTATTTCTTTGATCACCAACTGCCACGACAACACACTCGTTTTTTTATGCAGTACTCCTGACGAACTTCACCCATTGCCCGCATCGTACCGGCTCATAAGGTAGCTTGTGTTGGAGCATCAGGACAAGCTCGCCATCCCGCCCGCTGCTTTCCTGCATTAATGCTCACCAGAACACAACGCACCCAGGGGAGAGATACCATGGTAAATAGGTAACCTATTTACCATGGTATCCCTCCCCTGCGGCGGCTGCTCTTGATCTCCGTGAACGCACGCGCTGTCTCCAAACCTTGCAGAGCAGCACATTGAAGCGCTTGAAAACACAGCACAACATTCCCTAATAACACTTGCAATGCATTATGACTTCAAAGGTATGACTTTAAGTCTATGACATTATTATTTATTGATTTTATTTTGTTTTATTTCTTTGATCACCAACTGCCACGACAACACACTCGTTTTTTTATGCAGTACTCCTGACGAACTTCACCCATTGCCCGCATCGTACCGGCTCTTAAGGTAGCTTGTGTTGGAGCAGCAGGACAAGCTCGCCATCCCGCCCGCTGCTTTCCTGCATTAATGCTCACCAAAACACAACGCACCCAGGGGAGAGATACCATGGTAAATAGGTAACCTATTTACCATGGTATCCCTCCCCTGCGGCGGCTGCTCTTGATCTCCGTGAACGCACGCGCTGTCTCCAAACCTTGCAGAGCAGCACGTTGAAGCGCTTGAAAACACAGCACAACATTCCCTAATAACACTTGCAATGCATTATGACTTCAAAGGTATGACTTTAAGTCTATGACATTATTATTTATTGATTTTATTTTGTTTTATTTCTTTGATCACCAACTGCCGCGACAACACACTCGTTTTTTTATGCAGTACTCCTGACGAACTTCACCCATTGCCCGCATCGTACCGGCTCTTAAGGTAGCTTGTGTTGGAGCAGCAGGACAAGCTCGCCATCCCGCCCGCTGCTTTCCTGCATTAATGCTCACCAAAACACAACGCACCCAGGGGAGAGATACCATGGTAAATAGGTAACCTATTTACCATGGTATCCCTCCCCTGCGGCGGCTGCTCTTGATCTCCGTGAACGCACGCGCTGTCTCCAAACCTTGCAGAGCAGCACATTGAAGCGCTTGAAAACACAGCACAACATTCCCTAATAACACTTGCAATGCATTATGACTTCAAAGGTATGACTTTAAGTCTATGACATTATTATTTATTGATTTTATTTTGTTTTATTTCTTTGATCACCAACTGCCACGACAACACACTCGTTTTTTTATGCAGTACTCCTGACGAACTTCACCCATTGCCCGCATCGTACCGGCTCTTAAGGTAGCTTGTGTTGGAGCAGCAGGACAAGCTCGCCATCCCGCCCGCTGCTTTCCTGCATTAATGCTCACCAGAACACAACGCACCCAGGGGAGAGATACCATGGTAAATAGGTAACCTATTTACCATGGTATCCCTCCCCTGCGGCGGCTGCTCTTGATCTCCGTGAACGCACGCGCTGTCTCCAAACCTTGCAGAGCAGCACATTGAAGCGCTTGAAAACACAGCACAACATTCCCTAATAACACTTGCAATGCATTATGACTTCAAAGGTATGACTTTAAGTCTATGACATTATTATTTATTGATTTTATTTTGTTTTATTTCTTTGATCACCAACTGCCACGACAACACACTCGTTTTTTTATGCAGTACTCCTGACGAACTTCACCCATTGCCCGCATCGTACCGGCTCTTAAGGTAGCTTGTGTTGGAGCAGCAGGACAAGCTCGCCATCCCGCCCGCTGCTTTCCTGCATTAATGCTCACCAAAACACAACGCACCCAGGGGAGAGATACCATGGTAAATAGGTAACCTATTTACCATGGTATCCCTCCCCTGCGGCGGCTGCTCTTGATCTCCGTGAACGCACGCGCTGTCTCCAAACCTTGCAGAGCAGCACATTGAAGCGCTTGAAAACACAGCACAACATTCCCTAATAACACTTGCAATGCATTATGACTTCAAAGGTATGACTTTAAGTCTATGACATTATTATTTATTGATTTTATTTTGTTTTATTTCTTTGATCACCAACTGCCACGACAACACACTCGTTTTTTTATGCAGTACTCCTGACGAACTTCACCCATTGCCCGCATCGTACCGGCTCTTAAGGTAGCTTGTGTTGGAGCAGCAGGACAAGCTCGCCATCCCGCCCGCTGCTTTTCTGCATTAATGCTCACCAGAACACAACGCACCCAGGGGAGAGATACCATGGTAAATAGGTAACCTATTTACCATGGTATCCCTCCCCTGCGGCGGCTGCTCTTGATCTCCGTGAACGCACGCGCTGTCTCCAAACCTTGCAGAGCAGCACATTGAAGCGCTTGAAAACACAGCCCAACATTCCCTAATAACACTTGCAATGCATTATGACTTCAAAGGTATGACTTTAAGTCTATGACATTATTATTTATTGATTTTATTTTGTTTTATTTCTTTGATCACCAACTGCCACGACAACACACTCGTTTTTTTATGCAGTACTCCTGACGAACTTCACCCATTGCCCGCATCGTACCGGCTCTTAAGGTAGCTTGTGTTGGAGCAGCAGGACAAGCTCGCCATCCCGCCCGCTGCTTTCCTGCATTAATGCTCACCAAAACACAACGCACCCAGGGGAGAGATACCATGGTAAATAGGTAACCTATTTACCATGGTATCCCTCCCCTGCGGCGGCTGCTCTTGATCTCCGTGAACGCACGCGCTGTCTCCAAACCTTGCAGAGCAGCACATTGAAGCGCTTGAAAACACAGCACAACATTCCCTAATAACACTTGCAATGCATTATGACTTCAAAGGTATGACTTTAAGTCTATGACATTATTATTTATTGATTTTATTTTGTTTTATTTCTTTGATCACCAACTGCCACGACAACACACTCGTTTTTTTATGCAGTACTCCTGACGAACTTCACCCATTGCCCGCATCGTACCGGCTCTTAAGGTAGCTTGTGTTGGAGCAGCAGGACAAGCTCGCCATCCCGCCCGCTGCTTTCCTGCATTAATGCTCACCAGAACACAACGCACCCAGGGGAGAGATACCATGGTAAATAGGTAACCTATTTACCATGGTATCCCTCCCCTGCGGCGGCTGCTCTTGATCTCCGTGAACGCACGCGCTGTCTCCAAACCTTGCAGAGCAGCACATTGAAGCGCTTGAAAACACAGCACAACATTCCCTAATAACACTTGCAATGCATTATGACTTCAAAGGTATGACTTTAAGTCTATGACATTATTATTTATTGATTTTATTTTGTTTTATTTCTTTGATCACCAACTGCCACGACAACACACTCGTTTTTTTATGCAGTACTCCTGACGAACTTCACCCATTGCCCGCATCGTACCGGCTCTTAAGGTAGCTTGTGTTGGAGCAGCAGGACAAGCTCGCCATCCCGCCCGCTGCTTTCCTGCATTAATGCTCACCAGAACACAACGCACCCAGGGGAGAGATACCATGGTAAATAGGTAACCTATTTACCATGGTATCCCTCCCCTGCGGCGGCTGCTCTTGATCTCCGTGAACGCACGCGCTGTCTCCAAACCTTGCAGAGCAGCACATTGAAGCGCTTGAAAACACAGCACAACATTCCCTAATAACACTTGCAATGCATTATGACTTCAAAGGTATGACTTTAAGTCTATGACATTATTATTTATTGATTTTATTTTGTTTTATTTCTTTGATCACCAACTGCCACGACAACACACTCGTTTTTTTATGCAGTACTCCTGACGAACTTCACCCATTGCCCGCATCGTACCGGCTCTTAAGGTAGCTTGTGTTGGAGCAGCAGGACAAGCTCGCCATCCCGCCCGCTGCTTTCCTGCATTAATGCTCACCAAAACACAACGCACCCAGGGGAGAGATACCATGGTAAATAGGTAACCTATTTACCATGGTATCCCTCCCCTGCGGCGGCTGCTCTTGATCTCCGTGAACGCACGCGCTGTCTCCAAACCTTGCAGAGCAGCACATTGAAGCGCTTGAAAACACAGCACAACATTCCCTAATAACACTTGCAATGCATTATGACTTCAAAGGTATGACTTTAAGTCTATGACATTATTATTTATTGATTTTATTTTGTTTTATTTCTTTGATCACCAACTGCCACGACAACACACTCGTTTTTTTATGCAGTACTCCTGACGAACTTCACCCATTGCCCGCATCGTACCGGCTCTTAAGGTAGCTTGTGTTGGAGCAGCAGGACAAGCTCGCCATCCCGCCCGCTGCTTTCCTGCATTAATGCTCACCAAAACACAACGCACCCAGGGGAGAGATACCATGGTAAATAGGTAACCTATTTACCATGTTATCCCTCCCCTGCGGCGGCTGCTCTTGATCTCCGTGAAGGCACGCGCTGTCTCCAAACCTTGCAGAGCAGCACATTGAAGCGCTTGAAAACACAGCACAACATTCCCTAATAACACTTGCAATGCATTATGACTTCAAAGGTATGACTTTAAGTCTATGACATTATTATTTATTGATTTTATTTTGTTTTATTTCTTTGATCACCAACTGCCACGACAACACACTCGTTTTTTTATGCAGTACTCCTGACGAACTTCACCCATTGCCCGCATCGTACCGGCTCTTAAGGTAGCTTGTGTTGGAGCAGCAGGACAAGCTCGCCATCCCGCCCGCTGCTTTCCTGCATTAATGCTCACCAGAACACAACGCACCCAGGGGAGAGATACCATGGTAAATAGGTAACCTATTTACCATGGTATCCCTCCCCTGCGGCGGCTGCTCTTGATCTCCGTGAACGCACGCGCTGTCTCCAAACCTTGCAGAGCAGCACATTGAAGCGCTTGAAAACACAGCACAACATTCCCTAATAACACTTGCAATGCATTATGACTTCAAAGGTATGACTTTAAGTCTATGACATTATTATTTATTGATTTTATTTTGTTTTATTTCTTTGATCACCAACTGCCACGACAACACACTCGTTTTTTTATGCAGTACTCCTGACGAACTTCACCCATTGCCCGCATCGTACCGGCTCTTAAGGTAGCTTGTGTTGGAGCAGCAGGACAAGCTCGCCATCCCGCCCGCTGCTTTCCTGCATTAATGCTCACCAAAACACAACGCACCCAGGGGAGAGATACCATGGTAAATAGGTAACCTATTTACCATGGTATCCCTCCCCTGCGGCGGCTGCTCTTGATCTCCGTGAACGCACGCGCTGTCTCCAAACCTTGCAGAGCAGCACATTGAAGCGCTTGAAAACACAGCACAACATTCCCTAATAACACTTGCAATGCATTATGACTTCAAAGGTATGACTTTAAGTCTATGACATTATTATTTATTGATTTTATTTTGTTTTATTTCTTTGATCACCAACTGCCACGACAACACACTCGTTTTTTTATGCAGTACTCCTGACGAACTTCACCCATTGCCCGCATCGTACCGGCTCTTAAGGTAGCTTGTGTTGGAGCAGCAGGACAAGCTCGCCATCCCGCCCGCTGCTTTCCTGCATTAATGCTCACCAAAACACAACGCACCCAGGGGAGAGATACCATGGTAAATAGGTAACCTATTTACCATGTTATCCCTCCCCTGCGGCGGCTGCTCTTGATCTCCGTGAAGGCACGCGCTGTCTCCAAACCTTGCAGAGCAGCACATTGAAGCGCTTGAAAACACAGCACAACATTCCCTAATAACACTTGCAATGCATTATGACTTCAAAGGTATGACTTTAAGTCTATGACATTATTATTTATTGATTTTATTTTGTTTTATTTCTTTGATCACCAACTGCCACGACAACACACTCGTTTTTTTATGCCGTACTCCTGACGAACTTCACCCATTGCCCGCATCGTACCGGCTCTTAAGGTAGCTTGTGTTGGAGCAGCAGGACAAGCTCGCCATCCCGCCCGCTGCTTTCCTGCATTAATGCTCACCAGAACACAACGCACCCAGGGGAGAGATACCATGGTAAATAGGTAACCTATTTACCATGGTATCCCTCCCCTGCGGCGGCTGCTCTTGATCTCCGTGAACGCACGCGCTGTCTCCAAACCTTGCAGAGCAGCACATTGAAGCGCTTGAAAACACAGCACAACATTCCCTAATAACACTTGCAATGCATTATGACTTCAAAGGTATGACTTTAAGTCTATGACATTATTATTTATTGATTTTATTTTGTTTTATTTCTTTGATCACCAACTGCCACGACAACACACTCGTTTTTTTATGCAGTACTCCTGACGAACTTCACCCATTGCCCGCATCGTACCGGCTCTTAAGGTAGCTTGTGTTGGAGCAGCAGGACAAGCTCGCCATCCCGCCCGCTGCTTTCCTGCATTAATGCTCACCAAAACACAACGCACCCAGGGGAGAGATACCATGGTAAATAGGTAACCTATTTACCATGGTATCCCTCCCCTGCGGCGGCTGCTCTTGATCTCCGTGAACGCACGCGCTGTCTCCAAACCTTGCAGAGCAGCACATTGAAGCGCTTGAAAACACAGCACAACATTCCCTAATAACACTTGCAATGCATTATGACTTCAAAGGTATGACTTTAAGTCTATGACATTATTATTTATTGATTTTATTTTGTTTTATTTCTTTGATCACCAACTGCCACGACAACACACTCGTTTTTTTATGCAGTACTCCTGACGAACTTCACCCATTGCCCGCATCGTACCGGCTCTGAAGGTAGCTTGTGTTGGAGCAGCAGGACAAGCTCGCCATCCCGCCCGCTGCTTTCCTGCATTAATGCTCACCAAAACACAACGCACCCAGGGGAGAGATACCATGGTAAATAGGTAACCTATTTACCATGGTATCCCTCCCCTGCGGCGGCTGCTCTTGATCTCCGTGAACGCACGCGCTGTCTCCAAACCTTGCAGAGCAGCACATTGAAGCGCTTGAAAACACAGCACAACATTCCCTAATAACACTTGCAATGCATTATGACTTCAAAGGTATGACTTTAAGTCTATGACATTATTATTTATTGATTTTATTTTGTTTTATTTCTTTGATCACCAACTGCCACGACAACACACTCGTTTTTTTATGCAGTACTCCTGACGAACTTCACCCATTGCCCGCATCGTACCGGCTCTTAAGGTAGCTTGTGTTGGAGCAGCAGGACAAGCTCGCCATCCCGCCCGCTGCTTTCCTGCATTAATGCTCACCAAAACACAACGCACCCAGGGGAGAGATACCATGGTAAATAGGTAACCTATTTACCATGGTATCCCTCCCCTGCGGCGGCTGCTCTTGATCTCCGTGAACGCACGCGCTGTCTCCAAACCTTGCAGAGCAGCACATTGAAGCGCTTGAAAACACAGCACAACATTCCCTAATAACACTTGCAATGCATTATGACTTCAAAGGTATGACTTTAAGTCTATGACATTATTATTTATTGATTTTATTTTGTTTTATTTCTTTGATCACCAACTGCCACGACAACACACTCGTTTTTTTATGCAGTACTCCTGACGAACTTCACCCATTGCCCGCATCGTACCGGCTCTTAAGGTAGCTTGTGTTGGAGCAGCAGGACAAGCTCGCCATCCCGCCCGCTGCTTTCCTGCATTAATGCTCACCAGAACACAACGCACCCAGGGGAGAGATACCATGGTAAATAGGTAACCTATTTACCATGGTATCCCTCCCCTGCGGCGGCTGCTCTTGATCTCCGTGAACGCACGCGCTGTCTCCAAACCTTGCAGAGCAGCACATTGAAGCGCTTGAAAACACAGCACAACATTCCCTAATAACACTTGCAATGCATTATGACTTCAAAGGTATGACTTTAAGTCTATGACATTATTATTTATTGATTTTATTTTGTTTTATTTCTTTGATCACCAACTGCCACGACAACACACTCGTTTTTTTATGCAGTACTCCTGACGAACTTCACCCATTGCCCGCATCGTACCGGCTCTTAAGGTAGCTTGTGTTGGAGCAGCAGGACAAGCTCGCCATCCCGCCCGCTGCTTTCCTGCATTAATGCTCACCAGAACACAACGCACCCAGGGGAGAGATACCATGGTAAATAGGTAACCTATTTACCATGGTATCCCTCCCCTGCGGCGGCTGCTCTTGATCTCCGTGAACGCACGCGCTGTCTCCAAACCTTGCAGAGCAGCACATTGAAGCGCTTGAAAACACAGCACAACATTCCCTAATAACACTTGCAATGCATTATGACTTCAAAGGTATGACTTTAAGCCTATGACATTATTATTTATTGATTTTATTTTGTTTTATTTCTTTGATCACCAACTGCCACGACAACACACTCGTTTTTTTATGCAGTACTCCTGACGAACTTCACCCATTGCCCGCATCGTACCGGCTCTTAAGGTAGCTTGTGTTGGAGCAGCAGGACAAGCTCGCCATCCCGCCCGCTGCTTTCCTGCATTAATGCTCACCAAAACACAACGCACCCAGGGGAGAGATACCATGGTATCCCTCCCCTGCGGCGGCTGCTCTTGATCTCCGTGAACGCACGCGCTGTCTCCAAACCTTGCAGAGCAGCACATTGAAGCGCTTGAAAACACAGCACAACATTCCCTAATAACACTTGCAATGCATTATGACTTCAAAGGTATGACTTTAAGTCTATGACATTATTATTTATTGATTTTATTTTGTTTTATTTCTTTGATCACCAACTGCCACGACAACACACTCGTTTTTTTATGCAGTACTCCTGACGAACTTCACCCATTGCCCGCATCGTACCGGCTCTTAAGGTAGCTTGTGTTGGAGCAGCAGGACAAGCTCGCCATCCCGCCCGCTGCTTTCCTGCATTAATGCTCACCAAAACACAACGCACCCAGGGGAGAGATACCATGGTAAATAGGTAACCTATTTACCATGGTATCCCTCCCCTGCGGCGGCTGCTCTTGATCTCCGTGAACGCACGCGCTGTCTCCAAACCTTGCAGAGCAGCACATTGAAGCGCTTGAAAACACAGCACAACATTCCCTAATAACACTTGCAATGCATTATGACTTCAAAGGTATGACTTTAAGTCTATGACATTATTATTTATTGATTTTATTTTGTTTTATTTCTTTGATCACCAACTGCCACGACAACACACTCGTTTTTTTATGCAGTACTCCTGACGAACTTCACCCATTGCCCGCATCGTACCGGCTCTTAAGGTAGCTTGTGTTGGAGCAGCAGGACAAGCTCGCCATCCCGCCCGCTGCTTTCCTGCATTAATGCTCACCAGAACACAACGCACCCAGGGGAGAGATACCATGGTAAATAGGTAACCTATTTACCATGGTATCCCTCCCCTGCGGCGGCTGCTCTTGATCTCCGTGAACGCACGCGCTGTCTCCAAACCTTGCAGAGCAGCACATTGAAGCGCTTGAAAACACAGCACAACATTCCCTAATAACACTTGCAATGCATTATGACTTCAAAGGTATGACTTTAAGTCTATGACATTATTATTTATTGATTTTATTTTGTTTTATTTCTTTGATCACCAACTGCCACGACAACACACTCGTTTTTTTATGCAGTACTCCTGACGAACTTCACCCATTGCCGGCATCGTACCGGCTCTTAAGGTAGCTTGTGTTGGAGCAGCAGGACAAGCTCGCCATCCCGCCCGCTGCTTTCCTGCATTAATGCTCACCAAAACACAACGCACCCAGGGGAGAGATACCATGGTAAATAGGTAACCTATTTACCATGGTATCCCTCCCCTGCGGCGGCTGCTCTTGATCTCCGTGAACGCACGCGCTGTCTCCAAACCTTGCAGAGCAGCACATTGAAGCGCTTGAAAACACAGCACAACATTCCCTAATAACACTTGCAATGCATTATGACTTCAAAGGTATGACTTTAAGTCTATGACATTATTATTTATTGATTTTATTTTGTTTTATTTCTTTGATCACCAACTGCCACGACAACACACTCGTTTTTTTATGCAGTACTCCTGACGAACTTCACCCATTGCCCGCATCGTACCGGCTCTTAAGGTAGCTTGTGTTGGAGCAGCAGGACAAGCTCGCCATCCCGCCCGCTGCTTTCCTGCATTAATGCTCACCAAAACACAACGCACCCAGGGGAGAGATACCATGGTAAATAGGTAACCTATTTACCATGGTATCCCTCCCCTGCGGCGGCTGCTCTTGATCTCCGTGAACGCACGCGCTGTCTCCAAACCTTGCAGAGCAGCACATTGAAGCGCTTGAAAACACAGCACAACATTCCCTAATAACACTTGCAATGCATTATGACTTCAAAGGTATGACTTTAAGTCTATGACATTATTATTTATTGATTTTATTTTGTTTTATTTCTTTGATCACCAACTGCCACGACAACACACTCGTTTTTTTATGCAGTACTCCTGACGAACTTCACCCATTGCCGGCATCGTACCGGCTCTTAAGGTAGCTTGTGTTGGAGCAGCAGGACAAGCTCGCCATCCCGCCCGCTGCTTTCCTGCATTAATGCTCACCAAAACACAACGCACCCAGGGGAGAGATACCATGGTAAATAGGTAACCTATTTACCATGGTATCCCTCCCCTGCGGCGGCTGCTCTTGATCTCCGTGAACGCACGCGCTGTCTCCAAACCTTGCAGAGCAGCACATTGAAGCGCTTGAAAACACAGCACAACATTCCCTAATAACACTTGCAATGCATTATGACTTCAAAGGTATGACTTTAAGTCTATGACATTATTATTTATTGATTTTATTTTGTTTTATTTCTTTGATCACCAACTGCCACGACAACACACTCGTTTTTTTATGCAGTACTCCTGACGAACTTCACCCATTGCCCGCATCGTACCGGCTCTTAAGGTAGCTTGTGTTGGAGCAGCAGGACAAGCTCGCCATCCCGCCCGCTGCTTTCCTGCATTAATGCTCACCAAAACACAACGCACCCAGGGGAGAGATACCATGGTAAATAGGTAACCTATTTACCATGGTATCCCTCCCCTGCGGCGGCTGCTCTTGATCTCCGTGAACGCACGCGCTGTCTCCAAACCTTGCAGAGCAGCACATTGAAGCGCTTGAAAACACAGCACAACATTCCCTAATAACACTTGCAATGCATTATGACTTCAAAGGTATGACTTTAAGTCTATGACATTATTATTTATTGATTTTATTTTGTTTTATTTCTTTGATCACCAACTGCCACGACAACACACTCGTTTTTTTATGCAGTACTCCTGACGAACTTCACCCATTGCCCGCATCGTACCGGCTCTTAAGGTAGCTTGTGTTGGAGCAGCAGGACAAGCTCGCCATCCCGCCCGCTGCTTTCCTGCATTAATGCTCACCAAAACACAACGCACCCAGGGGAGAGATACCATGGTAAATAGGTAACCTATTTACCATGTTATCCCTCCCCTGCGGCGGCTGCTCTTGATCTCCGTGAAGGCACGCGCTGTCTCCAAACCTTGCAGAGCAGCACATTGAAGCGCTTGAAAACACAGCACAACATTCCCTAATAACACTTGCAATGCATTATGACTTCAAAGGTATGACTTTAAGTCTATGACATTATTATTTATTGATTTTATTTTGTTTTATTTCTTTGATCACCAACTGCCACGACAACACACTCGTTTTTTTATGCAGTACTCCTGACGAACTTCACCCATTGCCCGCATCGTACCGGCTCTTAAGGTAGCTTGTGTTGGAGCAGCAGGACAAGCTCGCCATCCCGCCCGCTGCTTTCCTGCATTAATGCTCACCAGAACACAACGCACCCAGGGGAGAGATACCATGGTAAATAGGTAACCTATTTACCATGGTATCCCTCCCCTGCGGCGGCTGCTCTTGATCTCCGTGAACGCACGCGCTGTCTCCAAACCTTGCAGAGCAGCACATTGAAGCGCTTGAAAACACAGCACAACATTCCCTAATAACACTTGCAATGCATTATGACTTCAAAGGTATGACTTTAAGTCTATGACATTATTATTTATTGATTTTATTTTGTTTTATTTCTTTGATCACCAACTGCCACGACAACACACTCGTTTTTTTATGCAGTACTCCTGACGAACTTCACCCATTGCCCGCATCGTACCGGCTCTTAAGGTAGCTTGTGTTGGAGCAGCAGGACAAGCTCGCCATCCCGCCCGCTGCTTTCCTGCATTAATGCTCACCAAAACACAACGCACCCAGGGGAGAGATACCATGGTAAATAGGTAACCTATTTACCATGGTATCCCTCCCCTGCGGCGGCTGCTCTTGATCTCCGTGAACGCACGCGCTGTCTCCAAACCTTGCAGAGCAGCACATTGAAGCGCTTGAAAACACAGCACAACATTCCCTAATAACACTTGCAATGCATTATGACTTCAAAGGTATGACTTTAAGTCTATGACATTATTATTTATTGATTTTATTTTGTTTTATTTCTTTGATCACCAACTGCCACGACAACACACTCGTTTTTTTATGCAGTACTCCTGACGAACTTCACCCATTGCCCGCATCGTACCGGCTCTTAAGGTAGCTTGTGTTGGAGCAGCAGGACAAGCTCGCCATCCCGCCCGCTGCTTTCCTGCATTAATGCTCACCAGAACACAACGCACCCAGGGGAGAGATACCATGGTAAATAGGTAACCTATTTACCATGGTATCCCTCCCCTGCGGCGGCTGCTCTTGATCTCCGTGAACGCACGCGCTGTCTCCAAACCTTGCAGAGCAGCACATTGAAGCGCTTGAAAACACAGCACAACATTCCCTAATAACACTTGCAATGCATTATGACTTCAAAGGTATGACTTTAAGTCTATGACATTATTATTTATTGATTTTATTTTGTTTTATTTCTTTGATCACCAACTGCCACGACAACACACTCGTTTTTTTATGCAGTACTCCTGACGAACTTCACCCATTGCCCGCATCGTACCGGCTCTTAAGGTAGCTTGTGTTGGAGCAGCAGGACAAGCTCGCCATCCCGCCCGCTGCTTTCCTGCATTAATGCTCACCAGAACACAACGCACCCAGGGGAGAGATACCATGGTAAATAGGTAACCTATTTACCATGGTATCCCTCCCCTGCGGCGGCTGCTCTTGATCTCCGTGAACGCACGCGCTGTCTCCAAACCTTGCAGAGCAGCACATTGAAGCGCTTGAAAACACAGCACAACATTCCCTAATAACACTTGCAATGCATTATGACTTCAAAGGTATGACTTTAAGCCTATGACATTATTATTTATTGATTTTATTTTGTTTTATTTCTTTGATCACCAACTGCCACGACAACACACTCGTTTTTTTATGCAGTACTCCTGACGAACTTCACCCATTGCCCGCATCGTACCGGCTCTTAAGGTAGCTTGTGTTGGAGCAGCAGGACAAGCTCGCCATCCCGCCCGCTGCTTTCCTGCATTAATGCTCACCAAAACACAACGCACCCAGGGGAGAGATACCATGGTATCCCTCCCCTGCGGCGGCTGCTCTTGATCTCCGTGAACGCACGCGCTGTCTCCAAACCTTGCAGAGCAGCACATTGAAGCGCTTGAAAACACAGCACAACATTCCCTAATAACACTTGCAATGCATTATGACTTCAAAGGTATGACTTTAAGTCTATGACATTATTATTTATTGATTTTATTTTGTTTTATTTCTTTGATCACCAACTGCCACGACAACACACTCGTTTTTTTATGCAGTACTCCTGACGAACTTCACCCATTGCCCGCATCGTACCGGCTCTTAAGGTAGCTTGTGTTGGAGCAGCAGGACAAGCTCGCCATCCCGCCCGCTGCTTTCCTGCATTAATGCTCACCAGAACACAACGCACCCAGGGGAGAGATACCATGGTAAATAGGTAACCTATTTACCATGGTATCCCTCCCCTGCGGCGGCTGCTCTTGATCTCCGTGAACGCACGCGCTGTCTCCAAACCTTGCAGAGCAGCACATTGAAGCGCTTGAAAACACAGCACAACATTCCCTAATAACACTTGCAATGCATTATGACTTCAAAGGTATGACTTTAAGTCTATGACATTATTATTTATTGATTTTATTTTGTTTTATTTCTTTGATCACCAACTGCCACGACAACACACTCGTTTTTTTATGCAGTACTCCTGACGAACTTCACCCATTGCCGGCATCGTACCGGCTCTTAAGGTAGCTTGTGTTGGAGCAGCAGGACAAGCTCGCCATCCCGCCCGCTGCTTTCCTGCATTAATGCTCACCAAAACACAACGCACCCAGGGGAGAGATACCATGGTAAATAGGTAACCTATTTACCATGGTATCCCTCCCCTGCGGCGGCTGCTCTTGATCTCCGTGAACGCACGCGCTGTCTCCAAACCTTGCAGAGCAGCACATTGAAGCGCTTGAAAACACAGCACAACATTCCCTAATAACACTTGCAATGCATTATGACTTCAAAGGTATGACTTTAAGTCTATGACATTATTATTTATTGATTTTATTTTGTTTTATTTCTTTGATCACCAACTGCCACGACAACACACTCGTTTTTTTATGCAGTACTCCTGACGAACTTCACCCATTGCCCGCATCGTACCGGCTCTTAAGGTAGCTTGTGTTGGAGCAGCAGGACAAGCTCGCCATCCCGCCCGCTGCTTTCCTGCATTAATGCTCACCAGAACACAACGCACCCAGGGGAGAGATACCATGGTAAATAGGTAACCTATTTACCATGGTATCCCTCCCCTGCGGCGGCTGCTCTTGATCTCCGTGAACGCACGCGCTGTCTCCAAACCTTGCAGAGCAGCACATTGAAGCGCTTGAAAACACAGCACAACATTCCCTAATAACACTTGCAATGCATTATGACTTCAAAGGTATGACTTTAAGTCTATGACATTATTATTTATTGATTTTATTTTGTTTTATTTCTTTGATCACCAACTGCCACGACAACACACTCGTTTTTTTATGCAGTACTCCTGACGAACTTCACCCATTGCCGGCATCGTACCGGCTCTTAAGGTAGCTTGTGTTGGAGCAGCAGGACAAGCTCGCCATCCCGCCCGCTGCTTTCCTGCATTAATGCTCACCAAAACACAACGCACCCAGGGGAGAGATACCATGGTAAATAGGTAACCTATTTACCATGGTATCCCTCCCCTGCGGCGGCTGCTCTTGATCTCCGTGAACGCACGCGCTGTCTCCAAACCTTGCAGAGCAGCACATTGAAGCGCTTGAAAACACAGCACAACATTCCCTAATAACACTTGCAATGCATTATGACTTCAAAGGTATGACTTTAAGTCTATGACATTATTATTTATTGATTTTATTTTGTTTTATTTCTTTGATCACCAACTGCCACGACAACACACTCGTTTTTTTATGCAGTACTCCTGACGAACTTCACCCATTGCCCGCATCGTAACGGCTCTTAAGGTAGCTTGTGTTGGAGCAGCAGGACAAGCTCGCCATCCCGCCCGCTGCTTTCCTGCATTAATGCTCACCAGAACACAACGCACCCAGGGGAGAGATACCATGGTAAATAGGTAACCTATTTACCATGGTATCCCTCCCCTGCGGCGGCTGCTCTTGATCTCCGTGAACGCACGCGCTGTCTCCAAACCTTGCAGAGCAGCACATTGAAGCGCTTGAAAACACAGCACAACATTCCCTAATAACACTTGCAATGCATTATGACTTCAAAGGTATGACTTTAAGTCTATGACATTATTATTTATTGATTTTATTTTGTTTTATTTCTTTGATCACCAACTGCCACGACAACACACTCGTTTTTTTATGCAGTACTCCTGACGAACTTCACCCATTGCCGGCATCGTACCGGCTCTTAAGGTAGCTTGTGTTGGAGCAGCAGGACAAGCTCGCCATCCCGCCCGCTGCTTTCCTGCATTAATGCTCACCAAAACACAACGCACCCAGGGGAGAGATACCATGGTAAATAGGTAACCTATTTACCATGGTATCCCTCCCCTGCGGCGGCTGCTCTTGATCTCCGTGAACGCACGCGCTGTCTCCAAACCTTGCAGAGCAGCACATTGAAGCGCTTGAAAACACAGCACAACATTCCCTAATAACACTTGCAATGCATTATGACTTCAAAGGTATGACTTTAAGTCTATGACATTATTATTTATTGATTTTATTTTGTTTTATTTCTTTGATCACCAACTGCCACGACAACACACTCGTTTTTTTATGCAGTACTCCTGACGAACTTCACCCATTGCCCGCATCGTACCGGCTCTTAAGGTAGCTTGTGTTGGAGCAGCAGGACAAGCTCGCCATCCCGCCCGCTGCTTTCCTGCATTAATGCTCACCAAAACACAACGCACCCAGGGGAGAGATACCATGGTAAATAGGTAACCTATTTACCATGGTATCCCTCCCCTGCGGCGGCTGCTCTTGATCTCCGTGAACGCACGCGCTGTCTCCAAACCTTGCAGAGCAGCACATTGAAGCGCTTGAAAACACAGCACAACATTCCCTAATAACACTTGCAATGCATTATGACTTCAAAGGTATGACTTTAAGTCTATGACATTATTATTTATTGATTTTATTTTGTTTTATTTCTTTGATCACCAACTGCCACGACAACACACTCGTTTTTTTATGCAGTACTCCTGACGAACTTCACCCATTGCCCGCATCGTACCGGCTCTTAAGGTAGCTTGTGTTGGAGCAGCAGGACAAGCTCGCCATCCCGCCCGCTGCTTTCCTGCATTAATGCTCACCAAAACACAACGCACCCAGGGGAGAGATACCATGGTAAATAGGTAACCTATTTACCATGGTATCCCTCCCCTGCGGCGGCTGCTCTTGATCTCCGTGAACGCACGCGCTGTCTCCAAACCTTGCAGAGCAGCACATTGAAGCGCTTGAAAACACAGCACAACATTCCCTAATAACACTTGCAATGCATTATGACTTCAAAGGTATGACTTTAAGTCTATGACATTATTATTTATTGATTTTATTTTGTTTTATTTCTTTGATCACCAACTGCCACGACAACACACTCGTTTTTTTATGCAGTACTCCTGACGAACTTCACCCATTGCCCGCATCGTACCGGCTCTGAAGGTAGCTTGTGTTGGAGCAGCAGGACAAGCTCGCCATCCCGCCCGCTGCTTTCCTGCATTAATGCTCACCAAAACACAACGCACCCAGGGGAGAGATACCATGGTAAATAGGTAACCTATTTACCATGGTATCCCTCCCCTGCGGCGGCTGCTCTTGATCTCCGTGAACGCACGCGCTGTCTCCAAACCTTGCAGAGCAGCACATTGAAGCGCTTGAAAACACAGCACAACATTCCCTAATAACACTTGCAATGCATTATGACTTCAAAGGTATGACTTTAAGTCTATGACATTATTATTTATTGATTTTATTTTGTTTTATTTCTTTGATCACCAACTGCCACGACAACACACTCGTTTTTTTATGCAGTACTCCTGACGAACTTCACCCATTGCCCGCATCGTACCGGCTCTGAAGGTAGCTTGTGTTGGAGCAGCAGGACAAGCTCGCCATCCCGCCCGCTGCTTTCCTGCATTAATGCTCACCAAAACACAACGCACCCAGGGGAGAGATACCATGGTAAATAGGTAACCTATTTACCATGGTATCCCTCCCCTGCGGCGGCTGCTCTTGATCTCCGTGAACGCACGCGCTGTCTCCAAACCTTGCAGAGCAGCACATTGAAGCGCTTGAAAACACAGCACAACATTCCCTAATAACACTTGCAATGCATTATGACTTCAAAGGTATGACTTTAAGTCTATGACATTATTATTTATTGATTTTATTTTGTTTTATTTCTTTGATCACCAACTGCCACGACAACACACTCGTTTTTTTATGCAGTACTCCTGACGAACTTCACCCATTGCCCGCATCGTACCGGCTCTTAAGGTAGCTTGTGTTGGAGCAGCAGGACAAGCTCGCCATCCCGCCCGCTGCTTTCCTGCATTAATGCTCACCAAAACACAACGCACCCAGGGGAGAGATACCATGGTAAATAGGTAACCTATTTACCATGGTATCCCTCCCCTGCGGCGGCTGCTCTTGATCTCCGTGAACGCACGCGCTGTCTCCAAACCTTGCAGAGCAGCACATTGAAGCGCTTGAAAACACAGCACAACATTCCCTAATAACACTTGCAATGCATTATGACTTCAAAGGTATGGCTTTAAGTCTATGACATTATTATTTATTGATTTTATTTTGTTTTATTTCTTTGATCACCAACTGCCACGACAACACACTCGTTTTTTTATGCAGTACTCCTGACGAACTTCACCCATTGCCCGCATCGTACCGGCTCTTAAGGTAGCTTGTGTTGGAGCAGCAGGACAAGCTCGCCATCCCGCCCGCTGCTTTCCTGCATTAATGCTCACCAAAACACAACGCACCCAGGGGAGAGATACCATGGTAAATAGGTAACCTATTTACCATGGTATCCCTCCCCTGCGGCGGCTGCTCTTGATCTCCGTGAACGCACGCGCTGTCTCCAAACCTTGCAGAGCAGCACATTGAAGCGCTTGAAAACACAGCACAACATTCCCTAATAACACTTGCAATGCATTATGACTTCAAAGGTATGACTTTAAGTCTATGACATTATTATTTATTGATTTTATTTTGTTTTATTTCTTTGATCACCAACTGCCACGACAACACACTCGTTTTTTTATGCAGTACTCCTGACGAACTTCACCCATTGCCCGCATCGTACCGGCTCTTAAGGTAGCTTGTGTTGGAGCAGCAGGACAAGCTCGCCATCCCGCCCGCTGCTTTCCTGCATTAATGCTCACCAGAACACAACGCACCCAGGGGAGAGATACCATGGTAAATAGGTAACCTATTTACCATGGTATCCCTCCCCTGCGGCGGCTGCTCTTGATCTCCGTGAACGCACGCGCTGTCTCCAAACCTTGCAGAGCAGCACATTGAAGCGCTTGAAAACACAGCACAACATTCCCTAATAACACTTGCAATGCATTATGACTTCAAAGGTATGACTTTAAGTCTATGACATTATTATTTATTGATTTTATTTTGTTTTATTTCTTTGATCACCAACTGCCACGACAACACACTCGTTTATTTATGCAGTACTCCTGACGAACTTCACCCATTGCCCGCATCGTACCGGCTCTTAAGGTAGCTTGTGTTGGAGCAGCAGGACAAGCTCGCCATCCCGCCCGCTGCTTTCCTGCATTAATGCTCACCAAAACACAACGCACCCAGGGGAGAGATACCATGGTAAATAGGTAACCTATTTACCATGGTATCCCTCCCCTGCGGCGGCTGCCCTTGATCTCCGTGAACGCACGCGCTGTCTCCAAACCTTGCAGAGCAGCACATTGAAGCGCTTGAAAACACAGCACAACATTCCCTAATAACACTTGCAATGCATTATGACTTCAAAGGTATGACTTTAAGTCTATGACATTATTATTTATTGATTTTATTTTGTTTTATTTCTTTGATCACCAACTGCCACGACAACACACTCGTTTTTTTATGCAGTACTCCTGACGAACTTCACCCATTGCCCGCATCGTACCGGCTCTGAAGGTAGCTTGTGTTGGAGCAGCAGGACAAGCTCGCCATCCCGCCCGCTGCTTTCCTGCATTAATGCTCACCAAAATACAACGCACCCAGGGGAGAGATACCATGGTAAATAGGTAACCTATTTACCATGGTATCCCTCCCCTGCGGCGGCTGCTCTTGATCTCCGTGAACGCACGCGCTGTCTCCAAACCTTGCAGAGCAGCACATTGAAGCGCTTGAAAACACAGCACAACATTCCCTAATAACACTTGCAATGCATTATGACTTCAAAGGTATGACTTTAAGTCTATGACATTATTATTTATTGATTTTATTTTGTTTTATTTCTTTGATCACCAACTGCCACGACAACACACTCGTTTTTTTATGCAGTACTCCTGACGAACTTCACCCATTGCCCGCATCGTACCGGCTCTTAAGGTAGCTTGTGTTGGAGCAGCAGGACAAGCTCGCCATCCCGCCCGCTGCTTTCCTGCATTAATGCTCACCAAAACACAACGCACCCAGGGGAGAGATACCATGGTAAATAGGTAACCTATTTACCATGGTATCCCTCCCCTGCGGCGGCTGCTCTTGATCTCCGTGAACGCACGCGCTGTCTCCAAACCTTGCAGAGCAGCACATTGAAGCGCTTGAAAACACAGCACAACATTCCCTAATAACACTTGCAATGCATTATGACTTCAAAGGTATGACTTTAAGTCTATGACATTATTATTTATTGATTTTATTTTGTTTTATTTCTTTGATCACCAACTGCCACGACAACACACTCGTTTTTTTATGCAGTACTCCTGACGAACTTCACCCATTGCCCGCATCGTACCGGCTCTTAAGGTAGCTTGTGTTGGAGCAGCAGGACAAGCTCGCCATCCCGCCCGCTGCTTTCCTGCATTAATGCTCACCAAAACACAACGCACCCAGGGGAGAGATACCATGGTAAATAGGTAACCTATTTACCATGGTATCCCTCCCCTGCGGCGGCTGCTCTTGATCTCCGTGAACGCACGCGCTGTCTCCAAACCTTGCAGAGCAGCACATTGAAGCGCTTGAAAACACAGCACAACATTCCCTAATAACACTTGCAATGCATTATGACTTCAAAGGTATGGCTTTAAGTCTATGACATTATTATTTATTGATTTTATTTTGTTTTATTTCTTTGATCACCAACTGCCACGACAACACACTCGTTTTTTTATGCAGTACTCCTGACGAACTTCACCCATTGCCCGCATCGTACCGGCTCTTAAGGTAGCTTGTGTTGGAGCAGCAGGACAAGCTCGCCATCCCGCCCGCTGCTTTCCTGCATTAATGCTCACCAAAACACAACGCACCCAGGGGAGAGATACCATGGTAAATAGGTAACCTATTTACCATGGTATCCCTCCCCTGCGGCGGCTGCTCTTGATCTCCGTGAACGCACGCGCTGTCTCCAAACCTTGCAGAGCAGCACATTGAAGCGCTTGAAAACACAGCACAACATTCCCTAATAACACTTGCAATGCATTATGACTTCAAAGGTATGACTTTAAGTCTATGACATTATTATTTATTGATTTTATTTTGTTTTATTTCTTTGATCACCAACTGCCACGACAACACACTCGTTTTTTTATGCAGTACTCCTGACGAACTTCACCCATTGCCCGCATCGTACCGGCTCTTAAGGTAGCTTGTGTTGGAGCAGCAGGACAAGCTCGCCATCCCGCCCGCTGCTTTCCTGCATTAATGCTCACCAAAACACAACGCACCCAGGGGAGAGATACCATGGTAAATAGGTAACCTATTTACCATGGTATCCCTCCCCTGCGGCGGCTGCTCTTGATCTCCGTGAACGCACGCGCTGTCTCCAAACCTTGCAGAGCAGCACATTGAAGCGCTTGAAAACACAGCACAACATTCCCTAATAACACTTGCAATGCATTATGACTTCAAAGGTATGACTTTAAGTCTATGACATTATTATTTATTGATTTTATTTTGTTTTATTTCTTTGATCACCAACTGCCACGACAACACACTCGTTTTTTTTTATGCAGTACTCCTGACGAACTTCACCCATTGCCCGCATCGTACCGACTCTTAAGGTAGCTTGTGTTGGAGCAGCAGGACAAGCTCGCCATCCCGCCCGCTGCTTTCCTGCATTAATGCTCACCAAAACACAACGCACCCAGGGGAGAGATACCATGGTAAATAGGTAACCTATTTACCATGGTATCCCTCCCCTGCGGCGGCTGCTCTTGATCTCCGTGAACGCACGCGCTGTCTCCAAACCTTGCAGAGCAGCACATTGAAGCGCTTGAAAACACAGCACAACATTCCCTAATAACACTTGCAATGCATTATGACTTCAAAGGTATGACTTTAAGTCTATGACATTATTATTTATTGATTTTATTTTGTTTTATTTCTTTGATCACCAACTGCCACGACAACACACTCGTTTTTTTATGCAGTACTCCTGACGAACTTCACCCATTGCCCGCATCGTACCGGCTCTGAAGGTAGCTTGTGTTGGAGCAGCAGGACAAGCTCGCCATCCCGCCCGCTGCTTTCCTGCATTAATGCTCACCAAAACACAACGCACCCAGGGGAGAGATACCATGGTAAATAGGTAACCTATTTACCATGGTATCCCTCCCCTGCGGCGGCTGCTCTTGATCTCCGTGAACCCACGCGCTATCTCCAAACCTTGCAGAGCAGCACATTGAAGCGCTTGAAAACACAGCACAACATTCCCTAATAACACTTGCAATGCATTATGACTTCAAAGGTATGACTTTAAGTCTATGACATTATTATTTATTGATTTTATTTTGTTTTATTTCTTTGATCACCAACTGCCACGACAACACATTCGTTTTTTTATGCAGTACTCCTGACGAACTTCACCCATTGCCCGCATCGTACCGGCTCTTAAGGTAGCTTGTGTTGGAGCAGCAGGACAAGCTCGCCATCCCGCCCGCTGCTTTCCTGCATTAATGCTCACCAAAACACAACGCACCCAGGGGAGAGATACCATGGTAAATAGGTAACCTATTTACCATGGTATCCCTCCCCTGCGGCGGCTGCTCTTGATCTCCGGCTGCTCTTGATCTCCGTGAACGCACGCGCTGTCTCCAAACCTTGCAGAGCAGCACATTGAAGCGCTTGAAAACACAGCACAACATTCCCTAATAACACTTGCAATGCATTATGACTTCAAAGGTATGACTTTAAGTCTATGACATTATTATTTATTGATTTTATTTTGTTTTATTTCTTTGATCACCAACTGCCACGACAACACACTCGTTTTTTTATGCAGTACTCCTGACGAACTTCACCCATTGCCCGCATCGTACCGGCTCTTAAGGTAGCTTGTGTTGGAGCAGCAGGACAAGCTCGCCATCCCGCCCGCTGCTTTCCTGCATTAATGCTCACCAAAACACAACGCACCCAGGGGAGAGATACCATGGTAAATAGGTAACCTATTTACCATGGTATCCCTCCCCTGCGGCGGCTGCTCTTGATCTCCGGCTGCTCTTGATCTCCGTGAACGCACCCGCTGTCTCCAAACCTTGCAGAGCAGCACATTGAAGCGCTTGAAAACACAGCACAACATTCCCTAATAACACTTGCAATGCATTATGACTTCAAAGGTATGACTTTAAGTCTATGACATTATTATTTATTGATTTTATTTTGTTTTATTTCTTTGATCACCAACTGCCACGACAACACACTCGTTTTTTTTATGCAGTACTCCTGACTAACTTCACCCATTGCCCGCATCGTACCGGCTCTTAAGGTAGCTTGTGTTGGAGCAGCAGGACAAGCTCGCCATCCCGCCCGCTGCTTTCCTGCATTATTGCTCACCAAAACACAACGCTCCCAGGGGAGAGATACCATGGTAAATAGGTGACCTATTTACCATGGTATCCCTCCCCTGCGGCGGCTGCTCTTGATCTCCGGCTGCTCTTGATCTCCGTGAACGCACGCGCTGTCTCCAAACCTTGCAGAGCAGCACATTGAAGCGCTTGAAAACACAGCACAACATTCCCTAATAACACTTGCAAAGCATTATGACTTCAAAGGTATGACTTTAGGTCTATGACATTATTATTTATTGATTTTATTTTGTTTTATTTCTTTGATCACCAACTGCCACGACAACACACTCGTTTTTTTATGCAGTACTCCTGACGAACTTCACCCATTGCCCGCATCGTACCGGCTCTTAAGGTAGCTTGTGTTGGAGCAGCAGGACAAGCTCGCCATCCCGCCCGCTGCTTTCCTGCATTAATGCTCACCAAAACACAACGCACCCAGGGGAGAGATACCATGGTAAATAGGTAACCTATTTACCATGGTATCCCTCCCCTGCGGCGGCTGCTCTTGATCTCCGTGAACGCACGCGCTGTCTCCAAACCTTGCAGAGCAGCACATTGAAGCGCTTGAAAACACAGCACAACATTCCCTAATAACACTTGCAATGCATTATGACTTCAAAGGTATGACTTTAAGTCTATGACATTATTATTTATTGATTTTATTTTGTTTTATTTCTTTGATCACCAACTGCCACGACAACACACTCGTTTTTTTATGCAGTACTCCTGACGAACTTCACCCATTGCCCGCATCGTACCGGCTCTTAAGGTAGCTTGTGTTGGAGCAGCAGGACAAGCTCGCCATCCCGCCCGCTGCTTTCCTGCATTAATGCTCACCAAAACACAACGCACCCAGGGGAGAGATACCATGGTAAATAGGTAACCTATTTACCATGGTATCCCTCCCCTGCGGCGGCTGCTCTTGATCTCCGTGAACGCACGCGCTGTCTCCAAACCTTGCAGAGCAGCACATTGAAGCGCTTGAAAACACAGCACAACATTCCCTACTAACACTTGCAATGCATTATGACTTCAAAGGTATGACTTTAAGTCTATGACATTATTATTTATTGATTTTATTTTGTTTAATTTCTTTGATCACCAACTGCCACGACAACACACTCGTTTTTTTTATGCAGTACTCCTGACGAACTTCACCCATTGCCCGCATCGTACCGGCTCTTAAGGTAGCTTGTGTTGGAGCAGCAGGACAAGCTCGCCATCCCGCCCGCTGCTTTCCTGCATTAATGCTCACCAAAACACAACGCACCCAGGGGAGAGATACCATGGTAAATAGGTAACCTATTTACCATGGTATCCCTCCCCTGCGGCGGCTGCTCTTGATCTCCGGCTGCTCTTGATCTCCGTGAACGCACCCGCTGTCTCCAAACCTTGCAGAGCAGCACATTGAAGCGCTTGAAAACACAGCACAACATTCCCTAATAACACTTGCAATGCATTATGACTTCAAAGCTATGACTTTAAGTCTATGACATTATTATTTATTGATTTTATTTTGTTTTATTTCTTTGATCACCAACTGCCACGACAACACACTCGTTTTTTATGCAGTACTCCTGACGAACTTCACCCATTGCCCGCATCGTACCGGCTCTTAAGGTAGCTTGTGTTGGAGCAGCAGGACAAGCTCGCCATCCCGCCAGCTGCTTTCCTGCATTAATGCTCACCAAAACACAACGCACCCAGGGGAGAGATACCATGGTAAATAAGTAACCTATTTACCATGGTATCCCTCCCCTGCGGCGGCTGCTCTTGATCTCCGGCTGCTCTTGATCTCCGTGAACGCACGCGCTGTCTCCAAACCTTGCAGAGCAGCACATTGAAGCGCTTGAAAACACAGCACAACATTCCCTAATAACACTTGCAATGCATTATGACTTCAAAGCTATGACTTTAAGTCTATGACATTATTATTTATTGATTTTATTTTGTTTTATTTCTTTGATCACCAACTGCCACGACAACACACTCGTTTTTTATGCAGTACTCCTGACGAACTTCACCCATTGCCCGCATCGTACCGGCTCTTAAGGTAGCTTGTGTTGGAGCAGCAGGACAAGCTCGCCATCCCGCCCGCTGCTTTCCTGCATTAATGCTCACCAAAACACAACGCACCCAGGGGAGAGATACCATGGTAAATAGGTAACCTATTTACCATGGTATCCCTCCCCTGCGGCGGCTGCTCTTGATCTCCGTGAACGCACGCGCTGTCTCCAAACCTTGCAGAGCAGCACATTGAAGCGCTTGAAAACACAGCACAACATTCCCTAATAACACTTGCAATGCATTATGACTTCAAAGGTATGACTTTAAGTCTATGACATTACTATTTATTGATTTTATTTTGTTTTATTTCTTTGATCACCAACTGCCACGACAACACACTCGTTTTTTTTATGCAGTACTCCTGACGAACTTCACCCGTTGCCCGCATCGTACCGGCTCTTAAGGTAGCTTGTGTTGGAGCAGCAGGACAAGCTCGCCATCCCGCCCGCTGCTTTCCTGCATTAATGCTCACCAAAACACAACGCACCCAGGGGAGAGATACCATGGTAAATAGGTAACCTATTTACCATGGTATCCCTCCCCTGCGGCGGCTGCTCTTGATCTCCGGCTGCTCTTGATCTCCGTGAACGCACGCGCTGTCTCCAAACCTTGCAGAGCAGCACATTGAAGCGCTTGAAAACACAGCACAACATTCCCTAATAACACTTGCAATGCATTATGACTTCAAAGGTATGACTTTAAGTCTATGACATTATTATTTATTGATTTTATTTTGTTTTATTTCTTTGATCTCCAACTGCCACGACAACACACTCGTTTTTTTATGCAGTACTCCTGACGAACTTCACCCATTGCCCGCATCGTACCGGCTCTTAAGGTAGCTTGTGTTGGAGCAGCAGGACAAGCTCGCCATCCCGCCCGCTGCTTTCCTGCATTAATGCTCACCAAAACACAACGCACCCAGGGGAGAGATACCATGGTAAATAGGTAACCTATTTACCATGGTATCCCTCCCCTGCGGCGGCTGCTCTTGATCTCCGTGAACGCACGCGCTGTCTCCAAACCTTGCAGAGCAGCACATTGAAGCGCTTGAAAACACAGCACAACATTCCCTAATAACACTTGCAATGCATTATGACTTCAAAGGTATGACTTTAAGTCTATGACATTATTATTTATTGATTTTATTTTGTTTTATTTCTTTGATCACCAACTGCCACGACAACACACTCGTTTTTTTATGCAGTACTCCTGACGAACTTCACCCATTGCCCGCATCGTACCGGCTCTTAAGGTAGCTTGTGTTGGAGCAGCAGGACAAGCTCGCCATCCCGCCCGCTGCTTTCCTGCATTAATGCTCACCAAAACACAACGCACCCAGGGGAGAGATACCATGGTAAATAGGTAACCTATTTACCATGGTATCCCTCCCCTGCGGCGGCTGCTCTTGATCTCCGTGAACGCACGCGCTGTCTCCAAACCTTGCAGAGCAGCACATTGAAGCGCTTGAAAACACAGCACAACATTCCCTAATAACACTTGCAATGCATTATGACTTCAAAGGTATGACTTTAAGTCTATGACATTATTATTTATTGATTTTATTTTGTTTTATTTCTTTGATCACCAACTGCCACGACAACACAATCGTTTTTTATGCAGTACTCCTGACGAACTTCACCCATTGCCCTCATCGTACCGGCTCTTAAGGTAGCTTGTGTTGGAGCAGCAGGACAAGCTCGCCATCCCGCCAGCTGCTTTCCTGCATTAATGCTCACCAAAACACAACACACCCAGGGGAGAGATACCATGGTAAATAAGTAACCTATTTACCATGGTATCCCTCCCCTGCGGCGGCTGCTCTTGATCTCCGGCTGCTCTTGATCTCCGTGAACGCACGCGCTGTCTCCAAACCTTGCATAGCAGCACATTGAAGCGCTTGAAAACACAGCACAACATTCCCTAATAACACTTGCAATGCATTATGACTTCAAAGGTATGACTTTAAGTCTATGACATTATTATTTATTGATTTTATTTTGTTTTATTTCTTTGATCACCAACTGCCACGACAACACACTCGTTTTTTTATGCAGTACTCCTGACGAACTTCACCCATTGCCCGCATCGTACCGGCTCTTAAGGTAGCTTGTGTTGGAGCAGCAGGACAAGCTTGCCATCCCGCCCGCTGCTTTCCTGCATTAATGCTCACCAGAACACAACGCACCCAGGGGAGAGATACCATGGTAAATAGGTAACCTATTTACCATGGTATCCCTCCCCTGCGGCGGCTGCTCTTGATCTCCGTGAACGCACGCGCTGTCTCCAAACCTTGCAGAGCAGCACATTGAAGCGCTTGAAAACACAGCACAACATTCCCTAATAACACTTGCAATGCATTATGACTTCAAAGGTATGACTTTAAGTCTATGACATTATTATTTATTGATTTTATTTTGTTTTATTTCTTTGATCACCAACTGCCACGACAACACACTCGTTTTTTTATGCAGTACTCCTGACGAACTTCACCCATTGCCCGCATCGTACCGGCTCTTAAGGTAGCTTGTGTTGGAGCAGCAGGACAAGCTCGCCATCCCGCCCGCTGCTTTCCTGCATTAATGCTCACCAGAACACAACGCACCCAGGGGAGAGATACCATGGTAAATAGGTAACCTATTTACCATGGTATCCCTCCCCTGCGGCGGCTGCTCTTGATCTCCGTGAACGCACGCGCTGTCTCCAAACCTTGCAGAGCAGCACATTGAAGCGCTTGAAAACACAGCACAACATTCCCTAATAACACTTGCAATGCATTATGACTTCAAAGGTATGACTTTAAGTCTATGACATTATTATTTATTGATTTTATTTTGTTTTATTTCTTTGATCACCAACTGCCACGACAACACACTCGTTTTTTTATGCAGTACTCCTGACGAACTTCACCCATTGCCCGCATCGTACCGGCTCTTAAGGTAGCTTGTGTTGGAGCAGCAGGACAAGCTCGCCATCCCGCCCGCTGCTTTCCTGCATTAATGCTCACCAAAACACAACGCACCCAGGGGAGAGATACCATGGTAAATAGGTAACCTATTTACCATGGTATCCCTCCCCTGCGGCGGCTGCTCTTGATCTCCGTGAACGCACGCGCTGTCTCCAAACCTTGCAGAGCAGCACATTGAAGCGCTTGAAAACACAGCACAACATTCCCTAATAACACTTGCAATGCATTATGACTTCAAAGGTATGACTTTAAGTCTATGACATTATTATTTATTGATTTTATTTTGTTTTATTTCTTTGATCACCAACTGCCACGACAACACACTCGTTTTTTTATGCAGTACTCCTGACGAACTTCACCCATTGCCCGCATCGTACCGGCTCTTAAGGTAGCTTGTGTTGGAGCAGCAGGACAAGCTCGCCATCCCGCCCGCTGCTTTCCTGCATTAATGCTCACCAAAACACAACGCACCCAGGGGAGAGATACCATGGTAAATAGGTAACCTATTTACCATGGTATCCCTCCCCTGCGGCGGCTGCTCTTGATCTCCGTGAACGCACGCGCTGTCTCCAAACCTTGCAGAGAAGCACATTGAAGCGCTTGAAAACACAGCACAACATTCCCTAATAACACTTGCAATGCATTATGACTTCAAAGGTATGACTTTAAGTCTATGACATTATTATTTATTGATTTTATTTTGTTTTATTTCTTTGATCACCAACTGCCACGACAACACACTCGTTTTTTTATGCAGTACTCCTCACGAACTTCACCCATTGCCCGCATCGTACCGGCTCTTAAGGTAGCTTGTGTTGGAGCAGCAGGACAAGCTCGCCATCCCGCCCGCTGCTTTCCTGCATTAATGCTCACCAAAACACAACGCACCCAGGGGAGAGATACCATGGTAAATAGGTAACCTATTTACCATGGTATCCCTCCCCTGCGGCGGCTGCTCTTGATCTCCGTGAACGCACGCGCTGTCTCCAAACCTTGCAGAGCAGCACATTGAAGCGCTTGAAAACAGCACAACATTCCCTAATAACACTTGCAATGCATTATGACTTCAAAGGTATGACTTTAAGTCTATGACATTATTATTTATTGATTTTATTTTGTTTTATTTCTTTGATCACCAACTGCCACGACAACACACTCGTTTTTTTATGCAGTACTCCTGACGAACTTCACCCATTGCCCGCATCGTACCGGCTCTTAAGGTAGCTTGTGTTGGAGCAGCAGGACAAGCTCGCCATCCCGCCCGCTGCTTTCCTGCATTAATGCTCACCAAAACACAACGCACCCAGGGGAGAGATACCATGGTAAATAGGTAACCTATTTACCATGGTATCCCTCCCCTGCGGCGGCTGCTCTTGATCTCCGTGAACGCACGCGCTGTCTCCAAACCTTGCAGAGCAGCACATTGAAGCGCTTGAAAACACAGCACAACATTCCCTAATAACACTTGCAATGCATTATGACTTCAAAGGTATGACTTTAAGTCTATGACATTATTATTTATTGATTTTATTTTGTTTTATTTCTTTGATCACCAACTGCCACGACAACACACTCGTTTTTTTATGCAGTACTCCTGACGAACTTCACCCATTGCCCGCATCGTACCGGCTCTTAAGGTAGCTTGTGTTGGAGCAGCAGGACAAGCTCGCCATCCCGCCCGCTGCTTTCCTGCATTAATGCTCACCAAAACACAACGCACCCAGGGGAGAGATACCATGGTAAATAGGTAACCTATTTACCATGGTATCCCTCCCCTGCGGCGGCTGCTCTTGATCTCCGTGAACGCACGCGCTGTCTCCAAACCTTGCAGAGCAGCACATTGAAGCGCTTGAAAACACAGCACAACATTCCCTAATAACACTTGCAATGCATTATGACTTCAAAGGTATGACTTTAAGTCTATGACATTATTATTTATTGATTTTATTTTGTTTTATTTCTTTGATCACCAACTGCCACGACAACACACTCGTTTTTTTATGCAGTACTCCTGACGAACTTCACCCATTGCCCGCATCGTACCGGCTCTTAAGGTAGCTTGTGTTGGAGCAGCAGGACAAGCTCGCCATCCCGCCCGCTGCTTTCCTGCATTAATGCTCACCAAAACACAACGCACCCAGGGGAGAGATACCATGGTAAATAGGTAACCTATTTACCATGGTATCCCTCCCCTGCGGCGGCTGCTCTTGATCTCCGTGAACGCACGCGCTGTCTCCAAACCTTGCAGAGAAGCACATTGAAGCGCTTGAAAACACAGCACAACATTCCCTAATAACACTTGCAATGCATTATGACTTCAAAGGTATGACTTTAAGTCTATGACATTATTATTTATTGATTTTATTTTGTTTTATTTCTTTGATCACCAACTGCCACGACAACACACTCGTTTTTTTATGCAGTACTCCTCACGAACTTCACCCATTGCCCGCATCGTACCGGCTCTTAAGGTAGCTTGTGTTGGAGCAGCAGGACAAGCTCGCCATCCCGCCCGCTGCTTTCCTGCATTAATGCTCACCAAAACACAACGCACCCAGGGGAGAGATACCATGGTAAATAGGTAACCTATTTACCATGGTATCCCTCCCCTGCGGCGGCTGCTCTTGATCTCCGTGAACGCACGCGCTGTCTCCAAACCTTGCAGAGCAGCACATTGAAGCGCTTGAAAACAGCACAACATTCCCTAATAACACTTGCAATGCATTATGACTTCAAAGGTATGACTTTAAGTCTATGACATTATTATTTATTGATTTTATTTTGTTTTATTTCTTTGATCACCAACTGCCACGACAACACACTCGTTTTTTTATGCAGTACTCCTGACGAACTTCACCCATTGCCCGCATCGTACCGGCTCTTAAGGTAGCTTGTGTTGGAGCAGCAGGACAAGCTCGCCATCCCGCCCGCTGCTTTCCTGCATTAATGCTCACCAGAACACAACGCACCCAGGGGAGAGATACCATGGTAAATAGGTAACCTATTTACCATGGTATCCCTCCCCTGCGGCGGCTGCTCTTGATCTCCGTGAACGCACGCGCTGTCTCCAAACCTTGCAGAGCAGCACATTGAAGCGCTTGAAAACACAGCACAACATTCCCTAATAACACTTGCAATGCATTATGACTTCAAAGGTATGACTTTAAGTCTATGACATTATTATTTATTGATTTTATTTTGTTTTATTTCTTTGATCACCAACTGACACGACAACACACTCGTTTTTTTATGCAGTACTCCTGACGAACTTCACCCATTGCCCGCATCGTACCGGCTCTTAAGGTAGCTTGTGTTGGAGCAGCAGGACAAGCTCGCCATCCCGCCCGCTGCTTTCCTGCATTAATGCTCACCAGAACACAACGCACCCAGGGGAGAGATACCATGGTAAATAGGTAACCTATTTACCATGGTATCCCTCCCCTGCGGCGGCTGCTCTTGATCTCCGTGAACGCACGCGCTGTCTCCAAACCTTGCAGAGCAGCACATTGAAGCGCTTGAAAACACAGCACAACATTCCCTAATAACACTTGCAATGCATTATGACTTCAAAGGTATGACTTTAAGTCTATGACATTATTATTTATTGATTTTATTTTGTTTTATTTCTTTGATCACTAACTGCCACGACAACACACTCGTTTTTTTATGCAGTACTCCTGACGAACTTCACCCATTGCCCGCATCGTACCGGCTCTTAAGGTAGCTTGTGTTGGAGCAGCAGGACAAGCTCGCCATCCCGCCCGCTGCTTTCCTGCATTAATGCTCACCAAAACACAACGCACCCAGGGGAGAGATACCATGGTAAATAGGTAACCTATTTACCATGGTATCCCTCCCCTGCGGCGGCTGCTCTTGATCTCCGTGAACGCACGCGCTGTCTCCAAACCTTGCAGAGCAGCACATTGAAGCGCTTGAAAACACAGCACAACATTCCCTAATAACACTTGCAATGCATTATGACTTCAAAGGTATGACTTTAAGTCTATGACATTATTATTTATTGATTTTATTTTGTTTTATTTCTTTGATCACCAACTGCCACGACAACACACTCGTTTTTTTATGCAGTACTCCTGACGAACTTCACCCATTGCCCGCATCGTACCGGCTCTTAAGGTAGCTTGTGTTGGAGCAGCAGGACAAGCTCGCCATCCCGCCCGCTGCTTTCCTGCATTAATGCTCACCAGAACACAACGCACCCAGGGGAGAGATACCATGGTAAATAGGTAACCTATTTACCATGGTATCCCTCCCCTGCGGCGGCTGCTCTTGATCTCCGTGAACGCACGCGCTGTCTCCAAACCTTGCAGAGCAGCACATTGAAGCGCTTGAAAACACAGCACAACATTCCCTAATAACACTTGCAATGCATTATGACTTCAAAGGTATGACTTTAAGTCTATGACATTATTATTTATTGATTTTATTTTGTTTTATTTCTTTGATCACCAACTGCCACGACAACACACTCGTTTTTTTATGCAGTACTCCTGACGAACTTCACCCATTGCCCGCATCGTACCGGCTCTTAAGGTAGCTTGTGTTGGAGCAGCAGGACAAGCTCGCCATCCCGCCCGCTGCTTTCCTGCATTAATGCTCACCAAAACACAACGCACCCAGGGGAGAGATACCATGGTAAATAGGTAACCTATTTACCATGGTATCCCTCCCCTGCGGCGACTGCTCTTGATCTCCGTGAACGCACGCGCTGTCTCCAAACCTTGCAGAGCAGCACATTGAAGCGCTTGAAAACACAGCACAACATTCCCTAATAACACTTGCAATGCATTATGACTTCAAAGGTATGACTTTAAGTCTATGACATTATTATTTATTGATTTTATTTTGTTTTATTTCTTTGATCACCAACTGCCACGACAACACACTCGTTTTTTTATGCAGTACTCCTGACGAACTTCACCCATTGCCCGCATCGTACCGGCTCTTAAGGTAGCTTGTGTTGGAGCAGCAGGACAAGCTCGCCATCCCGCCCGCTGCTTTCCTGCATTAATGCTCACCAAAACACAACGCACCCAGGGGAGAGATACCATGGTAAATAGGTAACCTATTTACCATGGTATCCCTCCCCTGCGGCGGCTGCTCTTGATCTCCGTGAACGCACGCGCTGTCTCCAAACCTTGCAGAGCAGCACATTGAAGCGCTTGAAAACACAGCACAACATTCCCTAATAACACTTGCAATGCATTATGACTTCAAAGGTATGACTTTAAGTCTATGACATTATTATTTATTGATTTTATTTTGTTTTATTTCTTTGATCACCAACTGCCACGACAACACACTCGTTTTTTTATGCAGTACTCCTGACGAACTTCACCCATTGCCCGCATCGTACCGGCTCTTAAGGTAGCTTGTGTTGGAGCAGCAGGACAAGCTCGCCATCCCGCCCGCTGCTTTCCTGCATTAATGCTCACCAAAACACAACGCACCCAGGGGAGAGATACCATGGTAAATAGGTAAATAGGTAACCTATTTAAATAGGTAAATAGGTAACCTATTTACCATGGTATCCCTCCCCTGCGGCGGCTGCTCTTGATCTCCTTGAACGCACGCGCTGTCTCCAAACCTTGCAGAGCAGCACATTGAAGCGCTTGAAAACACAGCACAACATTCCCTAATAACACTTGCAATGCATTATGACTTCAAAGGTATGACTTTAAGTCTATGACATTATTATTTATTGATTTTATTTTGTTTTATTTCTTTGATCACCAACTGCCACGACAACACACTCGTTTTTTTATGCAGTACTCCTGACGAACTTCACCCATTGCCCGCATCGTACCGGCTCTTAAGGTAGCTTGTGTTGGAGCAGCAGGACAAGCTCGCCATCCCGCCCGCTGCTTTCCTGCATTAATGCTCACCAGAACACAACGCACCCAGGGGAGAGATACCATGGTAAATAGGTAACCTATTTACCATGGTATCCCTCCCCTGCGGCGGCTGCTCTTGATCTCCGTGAACGCACGCGCTGTCTCCAAACCTTGCAGAGCAGCACATTGAAGCGCTTGAAAACACAGCACAACATTCCCTAATAACACTTGCAATGCATTATGACTTCAAAGGTATGACTTTAAGTCTATGACATTATTATTTATTGATTTTATTTTGTTTTATTTCTTTGATCACTAACTGCCACGACAACACACTCGTTTTTTTATGCAGTACTCCTGACGAACTTCACCCATTGCCCGCATCGTACCGGCTCTTAAGGTAGCTTGTGTTGGAGCAGCAGGACAAGCTCGCCATCCCGCCCGCTGCTTTCCTGCATTAATGCTCACCAAAACACAACGCACCCAGGGGAGAGATACCATGGTAAATAGGTAACCTATTTACCATGGTATCCCTCCCCTGCGGCGGCTGCTCTTGATCTCCGTGAACGCACGCGCTGTCTCCAAACCTTGCAGAGCAGCACATTGAAGCGCTTGAAAACACAGCACAACATTCCCTAATAACACTTGCAATGCATTATGACTTCAAAGGTATGACTTTAAGTCTATGACATTATTATTTATTGATTTTATTTTGTTTTATTTCTTTGATCACCAACTGCCACGACAACACACTCGTTTTTTTATGCAGTACTCCTGACGAACTTCACCCATTGCCCGCATCGTACCGGCTCTTAAGGTAGCTTGTGTTGGAGCAGCAGGACAAGCTCGCCATCCCGCCCGCTGCTTTCCTGCATTAATGCTCACCAGAACACAACGCACCCAGGGGAGAGATACCATGGTAAATAGGTAACCTATTTACCATGGTATCCCTCCCCTGCGGCGGCTGCTCTTGATCTCCGTGAACGCACGCGCTGTCTCCAAACCTTGCAGAGCAGCACATTGAAGCGCTTGAAAACACAGCACAACATTCCCTAATAACTCTTGCAATGCATTATGACTTCAAAGGTATGACTTTAAGTCTATGACATTATTATTTATTGATTTTATTTTGTTTTATTTCTTTGATCACCAACTGCCACGACAACACACTCGTTTTTTTATGCAGTACTCCTGACGAACTTCACCCATTGCCCGCATCGTACCGGCTCTTAAGGTAGCTTGTGTTGGAGCAGCAGGACAAGCTCGCCATCCCGCCCGCTGCTTTCCTGCATTAATGCTCACCAAAACACAACGCACCCAGGGGAGAGATACCATGGTAAATAGGTAACCTATTTACCATGGTATCCCTCCCCTGCGGCGACTGCTCTTGATCTCCGTGAACGCACGCGCTGTCTCCAAACCTTGCAGAGCAGCACATTGAAGCGCTTGAAAACACAGCACAACATTCCCTAATAACACTTGCAATGCATTATGACTTCAAAGGTATGACTTTAAGTCTATGACATTATTATTTATTGATTTTATTTTGTTTTATTTCTTTGATCACCAACTGCCACGACAACACACTCGTTTTTTTATGCAGTACTCCTGACGAACTTCACCCATTGCCCGCATCGTACCGGCTCTTAAGGTAGCTTGTGTTGGAGCAGCAGGACAAGCTCGCCATCCCGCCCGCTGCTTTCCTGCATTAATGCTCACCAAAACACAACGCACCCAGGGGAGAGATACCATGGTAAATAGGTAACCTATTTACCATGGTATCCCTCCCCTGCGGCGGCTGCTCTTGATCTCCGTGAACGCACGCGCTGTCTCCAAACCTTGCAGAGCAGCACATTGAAGCGCTTGAAAACACAGCACAACATTCCCTAATAACACTTGCAATGCATTATGACTTCAAAGGTATGACTTTAAGTCTATGACATTATTATTTATTGATTTTATTTTGTTTTATTTCTTTGATCACCAACTGCCACGACAACACACTCGTTTTTTTATGCAGTACTCCTGACGAACTTCACCCATTGCCCGCATCGTACCGGCTCTTAAGGTAGCTTGTGTTGGAGCAGCAGGACAAGCTCGCCATCCCGCCCGCTGCTTTCCTGCATTAATGCTCACCAGAACACAACGCACCCAGGGGAGAGATACCATGGTAAATAGGTAACCTATTTACCATGGTATCCCTCCCCTGCGGCGGCTGCTCTTGATCTCCGTGAACGCACGCGCTGTCTCCAAACCTTGCAGAGCAGCACATTGAAGCGCTTGAAAACACAGCACAACATTCCCTAATAACACTTGCAATGCATTATGACTTCAAAGGTATGACTTTAAGTCTATGACATTATTATTTATTGATTTTATTTTGTTTTATTTCTTTGATCACTAACTGCCACGACAACACACTCGTTTTTTTATGCAGTACTCCTGACGAACTTCACCCATTGCCCGCATCGTACCGGCTCTTAAGGTAGCTTGTGTTGGAGCAGCAGGACAAGCTCGCCATCCCGCCCGCTGCTTTCCTGCATTAATGCTCACCAAAACACAACGCACCCAGGGGAGAGATACCATGGTAAATAGGTAACCTATTTACCATGGTATCCCTCCCCTGCGGCGGCTGCTCTTGATCTCCGTGAACGCACGCGCTGTCTCCAAACCTTGCAGAGCAGCACATTGAAGCGCTTGAAAACACAGCACGACATTCCCTAATAACACTTGCAATGCATAATGACTTCAAATGTATGACTTTAAGTCTATGACATTATTATTTATTGATTTTATTTTGTTTTATTTCTTTGATCACCAACTACCACGACAACACACTCGTTTTTTTATGCAGTACTCCTGACGAACTTCACCCATTGCCCGCATCGTACCGGCTCTTAAGGTAGCTTGTGTTGGAGCAGCAGGACAAGCTCGCCATCCCGCCCCTCTGCTTTCCTGCATTAATGCTCACCAAAACACAACGCACCCAGGGGAGAGATACCATGGTAAATAGGTAACCTATTTACCATGGTATCCCTCCCCTGCGGCGGCTGCTCTTGATCTCCGGCTGCTCTTGATCTCCGTGAACGCACCCGCTGTCTCCAAACCTTGCAGAGCAGCACATTGAAGCGCTTGAAAACACAGCACAACATTCCCTAATAACACTTGCAATGCATTATGACTTCAAAGGTATGACTTTAAGTCTATGACATTATTATTTATTGATTTTATTTTGTTTTATTTCTTTGATCACCAACTGCCACGACAACACACTCGTTTTTTATGCAGTACTCCTGACGAACTTCACCCATTGCCCGCATCGTACCGGCTCTTAAGGTAGCTTGTGTTGGAGCAGCAGGACAAGCTCGCCATCCCGCCCGCTGCTTTCCTGCATTAATGCTCACCAAAACACAACGCACCCAGGGGAGAGATACCATGGTAAATAAGTAACCTATTTACCATGGTATCCCTCCCCTGCGGCGGCTGCTCTTGATCTCCGGCTGCTCTTGATCTCCGTGAACGCACGCGCTGTCTCCATTCCTTGCAGAGCAGCACATTGAAGCGCTTGAAAACACAGCACAACATTCCCTAATAACACTTGCAATGCATTATGACTTCAAAGGTATGACTTTAAGTCTATGACATTATTATTTATTGATTTTATTTTGTTTTATTTCTTTGATCACCAACTGCCACGACAACACACTCGTTTTTTTATGCAGTACTCCTGACGAACTTCACCCATTGCCCGCATCGTACCGGCTCTGAAGGTAGCTTGTGTTGGAGCAGCAGGACAAGCTCGCCATCCCGCCCGCTGCTTTCCTGCATTAATGCTCACCAAAACACAACGCACCCAGGGGAGAGATACCATGGTAAATAGGTAACCTATTTACCATGGTATCCCTCCCCTGCGGCGGCTGCTCTTGATCTCCGTGAACGCACGCGCTGTCTCCAAACCTTGCAGAGCAGCACATTGAAGCGCTTGAAAACACAGCACAACATTCCCTAATAACACTTGCAATGCATTATGACTTCAAAGGTATGACTTTAAGTCTATGATATTATTATTTATTGATTTTATTTTGTTTTATTTCTTTGATCACCAACTGCCACGACAACACAGTCGTTTTTTTTATGCAGTACTCCTGACGAACTTCGCCCATTGCCCGCATCGTACCGGCTCTGAAGGTAGCTTGTGTTGGAGCAGCAGGACAAGCTCGCCATCCCGCCCGCTGCTTTCCTGCATTAATGCTCACCAAAACACAACGCACCCAGGGGAGAGATACCATGGTAAATAGGTAACCTATTTACCATGGTATCCCTCCCCTGCGGCGGCTGCTCTTGATCTCCGTGAACGCACGCGCTGTCTCCAAACCTTGCAGAGCAGCACATTGAAGCGCTTGAAAACACAGCACAACATTCCCTAATAACACTTGCAATGCATTATGACTTCAAAGGTATGACTTTAAGTCTATGACATTATTATTTATTGATTTTATTTTGTTTTATTTCTTTGATCACCAACTGCCACGACAACACACTCGTTTTTTTATGCAGTACTCCTGACGAACTTCACCCATTGCCCGCATCGTACCGGCTCTTAAGGTAGCTTGTGTTGGAGCAGCAGGACAAGCTCGCCATCCCGCCCGCTGCTTTCCTGCATTAATGCTCACCAAAACACAACGCACCCAGGGGAGAGATACCATGGTAAATAGGTAACCTATTTACCATGGTATCCCTCCCCTGCGGCGGCTGCTCTTGATCTCCGTGAACGCACGCGCTGTCTCCAAACCTTGCAGAGCAGCACATTGAAGCGCTTGAAAACACAGCACAACATTCCCTAATAACACTTGCAATGCATTATGACTTCAAAGGTATGACTTTAAGTCTATGACATTATTATTTATTGATTTTATTTTGTTTTATTTCTTTGATCACCAACTGCCACGACAACACACTCGTTTTTTTATGCAGTACTCCTGACGAACTTCACCCATTGCCCGCATCGTACCGGCTCTTAAGGTAGCTTGTGTTGGAGCAGCAGGACAAGCTCGCCATCCCGCCCGCTGCTTTCCTGCATTAATGCTCACCAGAACACAACGCACCCAGGGGAGAGATACCATGGTAAATAGGTAACCTATTTACCATGGTATCCCTCCCCTGCGGCGGCTGCTCTTGATCTCCGTGAACGCACGCGCTGTCTCCAAACCTTGCAGAGCAGCACATTGAAGCGCTTGAAAACACAGCACAACATTCCCTAATAACACTTGCAATGCATTATGACTTCAAAGGTATGACTTTAAGTCTATGACATTATTATTTATTGATTTTATTTTGTTTTATTTCTTTGATCACTAACTGCCACGACAACACACTCGTTTTTTTATGCAGTACTCCTGACGAACTTCACCCATTGCCCGCATCGTACCGGCTCTTAAGGTAGCTTGTGTTGGAGCAGCAGGACAAGCTCGCCATCCCGCCCGCTGCTTTCCTGCATTAATGCTCACCAAAACACAACGCACCCAGGGGAGAGATACCATGGTAAATAGGTAACCTATTTACCATGGTATCCCTCCCCTGCGGCGGCTGCTCTTGATCTCCGTGAACGCACGCGCTGTCTCCAAACCTTGCAGAGCAGCACATTGAAGCGCTTGAAAACACAGCACGACATTCCCTAATAACACTTGCAATGCATAATGACTTCAAATGTATGACTTTAAGTCTATGACATTATTATTTATTGATTTTATTTTGTTTTATTTCTTTGATCACCAACTACCACGACAACACACTCGTTTTTTTATGCAGTACTCCTGACGAACTTCACCCATTGCCCGCATCGTACCGGCTCTTAAGGTAGCTTGTGTTGGAGCAGCAGGACAAGCTCGCCATCCCGCCCCTCTGCTTTCCTGCATTAATGCTCACCAAAACACAACGCACCCAGGGGAGAGATACCATGGTAAATAGGTAACCTATTTACCATGGTATCCCTCCCCTGCGGCGGCTGCTCTTGATCTCCGGCTGCTCTTGATCTCCGTGAACGCACCCGCTGTCTCCAAACCTTGCAGAGCAGCACATTGAAGCGCTTGAAAACACAGCACAACATTCCCTAATAACACTTGCAATGCATTATGACTTCAAAGGTATGACTTTAAGTCTATGACATTATTATTTATTGATTTTATTTTGTTTTATTTCTTTGATCACCAACTGCCACGACAACACACTCGTTTTTTATGCAGTACTCCTGACGAACTTCACCCATTGCCCGCATCGTACCGGCTCTTAAGGTAGCTTGTGTTGGAGCAGCAGGACAAGCTCGCCATCCCGCCCGCTGCTTTCCTGCATTAATGCTCACCAAAACACAACGCACCCAGGGGAGAGATACCATGGTAAATAAGTAACCTATTTACCATGGTATCCCTCCCCTGCGGCGGCTGCTCTTGATCTCCGTGAACGCACGCGCTGTCTCCAAACCTTGCAGAGCAGCACATTGAAGCGCTTGAAAACACAGCACAACATTCCCTAATAACACTTGCAATGCATTATGACTTCAAAGGTATGACTTTAAGTCTATGACATTATTATTTATTGATTTTATTTTGTTTTATTTCTTTGATCACCAACTGCCACGACAACACACTCGTTTTTTTATGCAGTACTCCTGACGAACTTCACCCATTGCCCGCATCGTACCGGCTCTGAAGGTAGCTTGTGTTGGAGCAGCAGGACAAGCTCGCCATCCCGCCCGCTGCTTTCCTGCATTATTGCTCACCAAAACACAACGCACCCAGGGGAGAGATACCATGGTAAATAGGTAACCTATTTACCATGGTATCCCTCCCCTGCGGCGGCTGCTCTTGATCTCCGTGAACGCACGCGCTGTCTCCAAACCTTGCAGAGCAGCACATTGAAGCGCTTGAAAACACAGCACAACATTCCCTAATAACACTTGCAATGCATTATGACTTCAAAGGTATGACTTTAAGTCTATGACATTATTATTTATTGATTTTATTTTGTTTTATTTCTTTGATCACCAACTGCCACGACAACACACTCGTTTTTTTATGCAGTACTCCTGACGAACTTCACCCATTGCCCGCATCGTACCGGCTCTTAAGGTAGCTTGTGTTGGAGCAGCAGGACAAGCTCGCCATCCCGCCCGCTGCTTTCCTGCATTAATGCTCACCAAAACACAACGCACCCAGGGGAGAGATACCATGGTAAATAGGTAAATAGGTAACCTATTTAAATAGGTAAATAGGTAACCTATTTACCATGGTATCCCTCCCCTGCGGCGGCTGCTCTTGATCTCCGGCTTCTCTTGATCTCCGTGAACGCACCCCCTGTCTCCAAACCTTGCAGAGCAGCACATTGAAGCGCTTGAAAACACAGCACAACATTCCCTAATAACACTTGCAATGCATTATGACTTCAAAGGTATGGCTTTAAGTCTATGACATTATTATTTATTGATTTTATTTTGTTTTATTTCTTTGATCACCAACTGCCACGACAACACACTCGTTTTTTTTATGCAGTACTCCTGACGAACTTCACCCATTGCCCGCATCGTACCGGCTCTGAAGGTAGCTTGTGTTGGAGCAGCAGGACAAGCTCGCCATCCCGCCCGCTGCTTTCCTGCATTAATGCTCACCAGAACACAACGCACCCAGGGGAGAGATACCATGGTAAATAGGTAACCTATTTACCATGGTATCCCTCCCCTGCGGCGGCTGCTCTTGATCTCCGTGAACGCACGCGCTGTCTCCAAACCTTGCAGAGCAGCACATTGAAGCGCTTGAAAACACAGCACAACATTCCCTAATAACACTTGCAATGCATTATGACTTCAAAGGTATGACTTTAAGTCTATGACATTATTATTTATTGATTTTATTTTGTTTTATTTCTTTGATCACCAACTGCCACGACAACACACTCGTTTTTTTATGCAGTACTCCTGACGAACTTCACCCATTGCCCGCATCGTACCGGCTCTTAAGGTAGCTTGTGTTGGAGCAGCAGGACAAGCTCGCCATCCCGCCCGCTGCTTTCCTGCATTAATGCTCACCAAAACACAACGCACCCAGGGGAGAGATACCATGGTAAATAGGTAACCTATTTACCATGGTATCCCTCCCCTGCGGCGACTGCTCTTGATCTCCGTGAACGCACGCGCTGTCTCCAAACCTTGCAGAGCAGCACATTGAAGCGCTTGAAAACACAGCACAACATTCCCTAATAACACTTGCAATGCATTATGACTTCAAAGGTATGACTTTAAGTCTATGACATTATTATTTATTGATTTTATTTTGTTTTATTTCTTTGATCACCAACTGCCACGACAACACACTCGTTTTTTTATGCAGTACTCCTGACGAACTTCACCCATTGCCCGCATCGTACCGGCTCTTAAGGTAGCTTGTGTTGGAGCAGCAGGACAAGCTCGCCATCCCGCCCGCTGCTTTCCTGCATTAATGCTCACCAAAACACAACGCACCCAGGGGAGAGATACCATGGTAAATAGGTAACCTATTTACCATGGTATCCCTCCCCTGCGGCGGCTGCTCTTGATCTCCGTGAACGCACCCGCTGTCTCCAAACCTTGCAGAGCAGCACATTGAAGCGCTTGAAAACACAGCACAACATTCCCTAATAACACTTGCAATGCATTATGACTTCAAAGGTATGACTTTAAGTCTATGACATTATTATTTATTGATTTTATTTTGTTTTATTTCTTTGATCACCAACTGCCACGACAACACACTCGTTTTTTATGCAGTACTCCTGACGAACTTCACCCATTGCCCGCATCGTACCGGCTCTTAAGGTAGCTTGTGTTGGAGCAGCAGGACAAGCTCGCCATCCCGCCCGCTGCTTTCCTGCATTAATGCTCACCAAAACACAACGCACCCAGGGGAGAGATACCATGGTAAATAAGTAACCTATTTACCATGGTATCCCTCCCCTGCGGCGGCTGCTCTTGATCTCCGGCTGCTCTTGATCTCCGTGAACGCACGCGCTGTCTCCATTCCTTGCAGAGCAGCACATTGAAGCGCTTGAAAACACAGCACAACATTCCCTAATAACACTTGCAATGCATTATGACTTCAAAGGTATGACTTTAAGTCTATGACATTATTATTTATTGATTTTATTTTGTTTTATTTCTTTGATCACCAACTGCCACGACAACACACTCGTTTTTTTATGCAGTACTCCTGACGAACTTCACCCATTGCCCGCATCGTACCGGCTCTGAAGGTAGCTTGTGTTGGAGCAGCAGGACAAGCTCGCCATCCCGCCCGCTGCTTTCCTGCATTAATGCTCACCAAAACACAACGCACCCAGGGGAGAGATACCATGGTAAATAGGTAACCTATTTACCATGGTATCCCTCCCCTGCGGCGGCTGCTCTTGATCTCCGTGAACGCACGCGCTGTCTCCAAACCTTGCAGAGCAGCACATTGAAGCGCTTGAAAACACAGCACAACATTCCCTAATAACACTTGCAATGCATTATGACTTCAAAGGTATGACTTTAAGTCTATGATATTATTATTTATTGATTTTATTTTGTTTTATTTCTTTGATCACCAACTGCCACGACAACACAGTCGTTTTTTTATGCAGTACTCCTGACGAACTTCGCCCATTGCCCGCATCGTACCGGCTCTGAAGGTAGCTTGTGTTGGAGCAGCAGGACAAGCTCGCCATCCCGCCCGCTGCTTTCCTGCATTAATGCTCACCAAAACACAACGCACCCAGGGGAGAGATACCATGGTAAATAGGTAACCTATTTACCATGGTATCCCTCCCCTGCGGCGGCTGCTCTTGATCTCCGTGAACGCACGCGCTGTCTCCAAACCTTGCAGAGCAGCACATTGAAGCGCTTGAAAACACAGCACAACATTCCCTAATAACACTTGCAATGCATTATGACTTCAAAGGTATGACTTTAAGTCTATGACATTATTATTTATTGATTTTATTTTGTTTTATTTCTTTGATCACCAACTGCCACGACAACACACTCGTTTTTTTATGCAGTACTCCTGACGAACTTCACCCATTGCCCGCATCGTACCGGCTCTGAAGGTAGCTTGTGTTGGAGCAGCAGGACAAGCTCGCCATCCCGCCCGCTGCTTTCCTGCATTATTGCTCACCAAAACACAACGCACCCAGGGGAGAGATACCATGGTAAATAGGTAACCTATTTACCATGGTATCCCTCCCCTGCGGCGGCTGCTCTTGATCTCCGTGAACGCACGCGCTGTCTCCAAACCTTGCAGAGCAGCACATTGAAGCGCTTGAAAACACAGCACAACATTCCCTAATAACACTTGCAATGCATTATGACTTCAAAGGTATGACTTTAAGTCTATGACATTATTATTTATTGATTTTATTTTGTTTTATTTCTTTGATCACCAACTGCCACGACAACACACTCGTTTTTTTATGCAGTACTCCTGACGAACTTCACCCATTGCCCGCATCGTACCGGCTCTTAAGGTAGCTTGTGTTGGAGCAGCAGGACAAGCTCGCCATCCCGCCCGCTGCTTTCCTGCATTAATGCTCACCAAAACACAACGCACCCAGGGGAGAGATACCATGGTAAATAGGTAAATAGGTAACCTATTTAAATAGGTAAATAGGTAACCTATTTACCATGGTATCCCTCCCCTGCGGCGGCTGCTCTTGATCTCCGGCTTCTCTTGATCTCCGTGAACGCACCCCCTGTCTCCAAACCTTGCAGAGCAGCACATTGAAGCGCTTGAAAACACAGCACAACATTCCCTAATAACACTTGCAATGCATTATGACTTCAAAGGTATGGCTTTAAGTCTATGACATTATTATTTATTGATTTTATTTTGTTTTATTTCTTTGATCACCAACTGCCACGACAACACACTCGTTTTTTTTATGCAGTACTCCTGACGAACTTCACCCATTGCCCGCATCGTACCGGCTCTGAAGGTAGCTTGTGTTGGAGCAGCAGGACAAGCTCGCCATCCCGCCCGCTGCTTTCCTGCATTAATGCTCACCAGAACACAACGCACCCAGGGGAGAGATACCATGGTAAATAGGTAACCTATTTACCATGGTATCCCTCCCCTGCGGCGGCTGCTCTTGATCTCCGTGAACGCACGCGCTGTCTCCAAACCTTGCAGAGCAGCACATTGAAGCGCTTGAAAACACAGCACAACATTCCCTAATAACACTTGCAATGCATTATGACTTCAAAGGTATGACTTTAAGTCTATGACATTATTATTTATTGATTTTATTTTGTTTTATTTCTTTGATCACCAACTGCCACGACAACACACTCGTTTTTTTATGCAGTACTCCTGACGAACTTCACCCATTGCCCGCATCGTACCGGCTCTTAAGGTAGCTTGTGTTGGAGCAGCAGGACAAGCTCGCCATCCCGCCCGCTGCTTTCCTGCATTAATGCTCACCAAAACACAACGCACCAAGGGGAGAGATACCATGGTAAATAGGTAACCTATTTACCATGGTATCCCTCCCCTGCGGCGGCTGCTCTTGATCTCCGTGAACGCATGCGCTGTCTCCAAACCTTGCAGAGCAGCACATTGAAGCGCTTGAAAACACAGCACAACATTCCCTAATAACACTTGCAATGCATTATGACTTCAAAGGTATGACTTTAAGTCTATGACATTATTATTTATTGATTTTATTTTGTTTTATTTCTTTGATCACCAACTGCCACGACAACACACTCGTTTTTTTATGCAGTACTCCTGACGAACTTCACCCATTGCCCACATCGTACCGGCTCTTAAGGTAGCTTGTGTTGGAGCAGCAGGACAAGCTCGCCATCCCGCCCGCTGCTTTCCTGCATTAATGCTCACCAGAACACAACGCACCCAGGGGAGAGATACCATGGTAAATAGGTAACCTATTTACCATGGTATCCCTCCCCTGCGGCGGCTGCTCTTGATCTCCGTGAACGCACGCGCTGTCTCCAAACCTTGCAGAGCAGCACATTGAAGCGCTTGAAAACACAGCACAACATTCCCTAATAACACTTGCAATGCATTATGACTTCAAAGGTATGGCTTTAAGTCTATGACATTATTATTTATTGATTTTATTTTGCTTTATTTCTTTGATCACCAACTGCCACGACAACACACTCGTTTTTTTTTATGCAGTACTCCTGACGAACTTCACCCATTGCCCGCATCGTACCGGCTCTTAAGGTAGCTTGTGTTGGAGCAGCAGGACAAGCTCGCCATCCCGCCCGCTGCTTTCCTGCATTAATGCTCACCAAAACACAACGCACCCAGGGGAGAGATACCATGGTAAATAGGTAACCTATTTACCATGGTATCCCTCCCCTGCGGCGGCTGCTCTTGATCTCCGTGAACGCACGCGCTGTCTCCAAACCTTGCAGAGCAGCACATTGAAGCGCTTGAAAACACAGCACAACATTCCCTAATAACACTTGCAATGCATTATGACTTCAAAGGTATGACTTTAAGTCTATGACATTATTATTTATTGATTTTATTTTGTTTTATTTCTTTGATCACCAACTGCCACGACAACACACTCGTTTTTTTATGCAGTACTCCTGACGAACTTCACCCATTGCCCGCATCGTACCGGCTCTGAAGGTAGCTTGTGTTGGAGCAGCAGGACAAGCTCGCCATCCCGCCCGCTGCTTTCCTGCATTAATGCTCACCAAAACACAACGCACCCAGGGGAGAGATACCATGGTAAATAGGTAACCTATTTACCATGGTATCCATCCCCTGCGGCGGCTGCTCTTGATCTCCGTGAACGCACGCGCTGTCTCCAAACCTTGCAGAGCAGCACATTGAAGCGCTTGAAAACACAGCACAACATTCCCTAATAACACTTGCAATGCATTATGACTTCAAAGGTATGACTTTAAGTCTATGACATTATTATTTATTGATTTTATTTTGTTTTATTTCTTTGATCACCAACTGCCACGACAACACACTCGTTTTTTTATGCAGTACTCCTGACGAACTTCACCCATTGCCCGCATCATACCGGCTCTGAAGGTAGCTGTGTTGGAGCAGCAGGACAAGCTCGCCATCCCGCCCGCTGCTTTCCTGCATTAATGCTCACCAAAACACAACGCACCCAGGGGAGAGATACCATGGTAAATAGGTAACCTATTTACCATGGTATCCCTCCCCTGCGGCGGCTGCTCTTGATCTCCGTGAACGCACGCGCTGTCTCCAAACCTTGCAGAGCAGCACATTGAAGCGCTTGAAAACACAGCACAACATTCCCTAATAACACTTGCAATGCATTATGACTTCAAAGGTATGACTTTAAGTCTATGACATTATTATTTATTGATTTTATTTTGTTTTATTTCTTTGATCACCAACTGCCACGACAACACACTCGTTTTTTTATGCAGTACTCCTGACGAACTTCACCCATTGCCCGCATCGTACCGGCTCTGAAGGTAGCTTGTGTTGGAGCAGCAGGACAAGCTCGCCATCCCGCCCGCTGCTTTCCTGCATTAATGCTCACCAAAACACAACGCACCCAGGGGAGAGATACCATGGTAAATAGGTAACCTATTTACCATGGTATCCATCCCCTGCGGCGGCTGCTCTTGATCTCCGTGAACGCACGCGCTGTCTCCAAACCTTGCAGAGCAGCACATTGAAGCGCTTGAAAACACAGCACAACATTCCCTAATAACACTTGCAATGCATTATGACTTCAAAGGTATGACTTTAAGTCTATGACATTATTATTTATTGATTTTATTTTGTTTTATTTCTTTGATCACCAACTGCCACGACAACACACTCGTTTTTTTATGCAGTACTCCTGACTAACTTCACCCATTGCCCGCATCATACCGGCTCTGAAGGTAGCTGTGTTGGAGCAGCAGGACAAGCTCGCCATCCCGCCCGCTGCTTTCCTGCATTAATGCTCACCAAAACACAACGCACCCAGGGGAGAGATACCATGGTAAATAGGTAACCTATTTACCATGGTATCCCTCCCCTGCGGCGGCTGCTCTTGATCTCCGTGAACGCACGCGCTGTCTCCAAACCTTGCAGAGCAGCACATTGAAGCGCTTGAAAACACAGCACAACATTCCCTAATAACACTTGCAATGCATTATGACTTCAAAGGTATGACTTTAAGTCTATGACATTATTATTTATTGATTTTATTTTGTTTTATTTCTTTGATCACCAACTGCCACGACAACACACTCGTTTTTTTATGCAGTACTCCTGACGAACTTCACCCATTGCCCGCATCGTACCGGCTCTGAAGGTAGCTTGTGTTGGAGCAGCAGGACAAGCTCGCCATCCCGCCCGCTGCTTTCCTGCATTAATGCTCACCAAAACACAACGCACCCAGGGGAGAGATACCATGGTAAATAGGTAACCTATTTACCATGGTATCCCTCCCCTGCGGCGGCTGCTCTTGATCTCCGTGAACGCACGCGCTGTCTCCAAACCTTGCAGAGCAGCACATTGAAGCGCTTGAAAACACAGCACAACATTCCCTAATAACACTTGCAATGCATTATGACTTCAAAGGTATGACTTTAATTCTATGACATTATTATTTATTGATTTTATTTTGTTTTATTTCTTTGATCACCAACTGCCACGACAACACACTCGTTTTTTTATGCAGTACTCCTGACGAACTTCACCCATTGCCCGCATCGTACCGGCTCTTAAGGTAGCTTGTGTTGGAGCAGCAGGACAAGCTCGCCATCCCGCCCGCTGCTTTCCTGCATTAATGCTCACCAAAACACAACGCACCCAGGGGAGAGATACCATGGTAAATAGGTAACCTATTTACCATGGTATCCCTCCCCTGCGGCGGCTGCTCTTGATCTCCGTGAACGCACGCGCTGTCTCCAAACCTTGCAGAGCAGCACATTGAAGCGCTTGAAAACACAGCACAACATTCCCTAATAACACTTGCAATGCATTATGACTTCAAAGGTATGACTTTAAGTCTATGACATTATTATTTATTGATTTTATTTTGTTTTATTTCTTTGATCACCAACTGCCACGACAACACACTCGTTTTTTTTATGCAGTACTCCTGACGAACTTCACCCATTGCCCGCATCGTACCGGCTCTTAAGGTAGCTTGTGTAGGAGCAGCAGAACAAGCTCGCCATCCCGCCCGCTGCTTTCCTGCATTAATGCTCACCAAAACACAACGCACCAAGGGGAGAGATACCATGGTAAATAGGTAACCTATTTACCATGGTATCCCTCCCCTGCGGCGGCTGCTCTTGATCTCCGTGAACGCACGCGCTGTCTCCAAACCTTGCAGAGCAGCACATTGAAGCGCTTGAAAACACAGCACAACATTCCCTAATAACACTTGCAATGCATTATGACTTCAAAGGTATGACTTTAAGTCTATGACATTATTATTTATTGATTTTATTTTGTTTTATTTCTTTGATCACCAACTGCCACGACAACACACTCGTTTTTTTATGCAGTACTCCTGACGAACTTCACCCATTGCCCGCATCGTACCGGCTCTTAAGGTAGCTTGTGTTGGAGCAGCAGAACAAGCTCGCCATCCCGCCCGCTGCTTTCCTGCATTAATGCTCACCAAAACACAACGCACCCAGGAGAGAGATACCATGGTAAATAGGTAACCTATTTACCATGGTATCCCTCCCCTGCGGCGGCTGCTCTTGATCTCCGTGAACGCACGCGCTGTCTCCAAACCTTGCAGAGCAGCACATTGAAGCGCTTGAAAACACAGCACAACATTCCCTAATAACACTTGCAATGCATTATGACTTCAAAGGTATGACTTTAAGTCTATGACATTATTATTTATTGATTTTATTTTGTTTTATTTCTTTGATCACCAACTGCCACGACAACACACTCGTTTTTTTATGCAGTACTCCTGACGAACTTCACCCATTGCCCGCATCGTACCGGCTCTTAAGGTAGCTTGTGTTGGAGCAGCAGGACAAGCTCGCCATCCCGCCCGCTGCTTTCCTGCATTAATGCTCACCAAAACACAACGCACCCAGGGGAGAGATACCATGGTAAATAGGTAACCTATTTACCATGGTATCCCTCCCCTGCGGCGGCTGCTCTTGATCTCCGTGAACGCACGCGCTGTCTCCAAACCTTGCAGAGCAGCACATTGAAGCGCTTGAAAACACAGCACAACATTCCCTAATAACACTTGCAATGCATTATGACTTCAAAGGTATGACTTTAAGTCTATGACATTATTATTTATTGATTTTATTTTGTTTTATTTCTTTGATCACCAACTGCCACGACAACACACTCGTTTTTTTATGCAGTACTCCTGACGAACTTCACCCATTGCCCGCATCGTACCGGCTCTTAAGGTAGCTTGTGTTGGAGCAGCAGGACAAGCTCGCCATCCCGCCCGCTGCTTTCCTGCATTAATGCTCACCAAAACACAACGCACCCAGGGGAGAGATACCATGGTAAATAGGTAACCTATTTACCATGGTATCCCTCCCCTGCGGCGGCTGCTCTTGATCTCCGTGAACGCACGCGCTGTCTCCAAACCTTGCAGAGCAGCACATTGAAGCGCTTGAAAACACAGCACAACATTCCCTAATAACACTTGCAATGCATTATGACTTCAAAGGTATGACTTTAAGTCTATGACATTATTATTTATTGATTTTATTTTGTTTTATTTCTTTGATCACCAACTGCCACGACAACACACTCGTTTTTTTATGCAGTACTCCTGACGAACTTCACCCATTGCCCGCATCGTACCGGCTCTTAAGGTAGCTTGTGTTGGAGCAGCAGGACAAGCTCGCCATCCCGCCCGCTGCTTTCCTGCATTAATGCTCACCAAAACACAACGCACCCAGGGGAGAGATACCATGGTAAATAGGTAACCTATTTACCATGGTATCCCTCCCCTGCGGCGGCTGCTCTTGATCTCCGTGAACGCACGCGCTGTCTCCAAACCTTGCAGAGCAGCACATTGAAGCGCTTGAAAACACAGCACAACATTCCCTAATAACACTTGCAATGCATTATGACTTCAAAGGTATGACTTTAAGTCTATGACATTATTATTTATTGATTTTATTTTGTTTTATTTCTTTGATCACCAACTGCCACGACAACACACTCGTTTTTTTATGCAGTACTCCTGACGAACTTCACCCATTGCCCGCATCGTACCGGCTCTTAAGGTAGCTTGTGTTGGAGCAGCAGGACAAGCTCGCCATCCCGCCCGCTGCTTTCCTGCATTAATGCTCACCAAAACACAACGCACCCAGGGGAGAGATACCATGGTAAATAGGTAACCTATTTACCATGGTATCCCTCCCCTGCGGCGGCTGCTCTTGATCTCCGTGAACGCACGCGCTGTCTCCAAACCTTGCAGAGCAGCACATTGAAGCGCTTGAAAACACAGCACAACATTCCCTAATAACACTTGCAATGCATTATGACTTCAAAGGTATGACTTTAAGTCTATGACATTATTATTTATTGATTTTATTTTGTTTTATTTCTTTGATCACCAACTGCCACGACAACACACTCGTTTTTTTATGCAGTACTCCTGACGAACTTCACCCATTGCCCGCATCGTACCGGCTCTTAAGGTAGCTTGTGTTGGAGCAGCAGGACAAGCTCGCCATCCCGCCCGCTGCTTTCCTGCATTAATGCTCACCAAAACACAACGCACCCAGGGGAGAGATACCATGGTAAATAGGTAACCTATTTACCATGGTATCCCTCCCCTGCGGCGGCTGCTCTTGATCTCCGGCTGCTCTTGATCTCCGTGAACGCACGCGCTGTCTCCAAACCTTGCAGAGCAGCACATTGAAGCGCTTGAAAACACAGCACAACATTCCCTAATAACACTTGCAATGCATTATGACTTCAAAGGTATGACTTTAAGTCTATGACATTATTATTTATTGATTTTATTTTGTTTTATTTCTTTGATCACCAACTGCCACGACAACACACTCGTTTTTTTATGCAGTACTCCTGACGAACTTCACCCATTGCCCGCATCGTACCGGCTCTTAAGGTAGCTTGTGTTGGAGCAGCAGGACAAGCTCGCCATCCCGCCCGCTGCTTTCCTGCATTAATGCTCACCAAAACACAACGCACCCAGGGGAGAGATACCATGGTAAATAGGTAACCTATTTACCATGGTATCCCTCCCCTGCGGCGGCTGCTCTTGATCTCCGTGAACGCACGCGCTGTCTCCAAACCTTGCAGAGCAGCACATTGAAGCGCTTGAAAACACAGCACAACATTCCCTAATAACACTTGCAATGCATTATGACTTCAAAGGTATGACTTTAAGTCTATGACATTATTATTTATTGATTTTATTTTGTTTTATTTCTTTGATCACCAACTGCCACGACAACACACTCGTTTTTTTATGCAGTACTCCTGACGAACTTCACCCATTGCCCGCATCGTACCGGCTCTGAAGGTAGCTTGTGTTGGAGCAGCAGGACAAGCTCGCCATCCCGCCCGCTGCTTTCCTGCATTAATGCTCACCAAAACACAACGCACCCAGGGGAGAGATACCATGGTAAATAGGTAACCTATTTACCATGGTATCCCTCCCCTGCGGCGGCTGCTCTTGATCTCCGTGAACGCACGCGCTGTCTCCAAACCTTGCAGAGCAGCACATTGAAGCGCTTGAAAACACAGCACAACATTCCCTAATAACACTTGCAATGCATTATGACTTCAAAGGTATGACTTTAAGTCTATGACATTATTATTTATTGATTTTATTTTGTTTTATTTCTTTGATCACCAACTGCCACGACGACACACTCGTTTTTTTATGCAGTACTCCTGACGAACTTCACCCATTGCCCGCATCGTACCGGCTCTTAAGGTAGCTTGTGTTGGAGCAGCAGGACAAGCTCGCCATCCCGCCCGCTGCTTTCCTGCATTAATGCTCACCAGAACACAACGCACCCAGGGGAGAGATACCATGGTATCCCTCCCCTGCGGCGGCTGCTCTTGATCTCCGTGAACGCACGCGCTGTCTCCAAACCTTGCAGAGCAGCACATTGAAGCGCTTGAAAACACAGCACAACATTCCCTAATAACACTTGCAATGCATTATGACTTCAAAGGTATTTCTTTAAGTCTATGACATTATTATTTATTGATTTTATTTTGTTTTATTTCTTTGATCACCAACTGCCACGACAACACACTCGTTTTTTTATGCAGTACTCCTGACGAACTTCACCCATTGCCCGCATCGTACCGGCTCTTAAGGTAGCTTGTGTTGGAGCAGCAGGACAAGCTCGCCATCCCGCCCGCTGCTTTCCTGCATTAATGCTCACCAAAACACAACGCACCCAGGGGAGAGATACCATGGTAAATAGGTAACCTATTTACCATGGTATCCCTCCCCTGCGGCGGCTGCTCTTGATCTCCGTGAACGCACGCGCTGTCTCCAAACCTTGCAGAGCAGCACATTGAAGCGCTTGAAAACACAGCACAACATTCCCTAATAACACTTGCAATGCATTATGACTTCAAAGGTAAGACTTTAAGTCTATGACATTATTATTTATTGATTTTATTTTGTTTTATTTCTTTGATCACCAACTGCCACGACAACACAATCGTTTTTTTATGCAGTACTCCTGACGAACTTCACCCATTGCCCGCATCGTACCGGCTCTGAAGGTAGCTTGTGTTGGAGCAGCAGGACAAGCTCGCCATCCCGCCCGCTGCTTTCCTGCATTAATGCTCACCAAAACACAACGCACCAAGGGGAGAGATACCATGGTAAATAGGTAACCTATTTACCATGGTATCCCTCCCCTGCGGCGGCTGCTCTTGATCTCCGTGAACGCACGCGCTGTCTCCAAACCTTGCAGAGCAGCACATTGAAGCGCTTGAAAACACAGCACAACATTCCCTAATAACACTTGCAATGCATTATGACTTCAAAGGTATGACTTTAAGTCTATGACATTATTATTTATTGATTTTATTTTGTTTTATTTCTTTGATCACCAACTGCCACGACAACACACTCGTTTTTTTATGCAGTACTCCTGACGAACTTCACCCATTGCCCGCATCGTACCGGCTCTTAAGGTAGCTTGTGTTGGAGCAGCAGGACAAGCTCGCCATCCCGCCCGCTGCTTTCCTGCATTAATGCTCACCAAAACACAACGCACCCAGGGGAGAGATACCATGGTAAATAGGTAACCTATTTACCATGGTATCCCTCCCCTGCGGCGGCTGCTCTTGATCTCCGTGAACGCACGCGCTGTCTCCAAACCTTGCAGAGCAGCACATTGAAGCGCTTGAAAACACAGCACAACATTCCCTAATAACACTTGCAATGCATTATGACTTCAAAGGTATGACTTTAAGTCTATGACATTATTATTTATTGATTTTATTTTGTTTTATTTCTTTGATCACCAACTGCCACGACAACACACTCGTTTTTTTATGCAGTACTCCTGACGAACTTCACCCATTGCCCGCATCGTACCGGCTCTTAAGGTAGCTTGTGTTGGAGCAGCAGGACAAGCTCGCCATCCCGCCCGCTGCTTTCCTGCATTAATGCTCACCAAAACACAACGCACCCAGGGGAGAGATACCATGGTAAATAGGTAACCTATTTACCATGGTATCCCTCCCCTGCGGCGGCTGCTCTTGATCTCCGTGAACGCACGCGCTGTCTCCAAACCTTGCAGAGCAGCACATTGAAGCGCTTGAAAACACAGCACAACATTCCCTAATAACACTTGCAATGCATTATGACTTCAAAGGTATGACTTTAAGTCTATGACATTATTATTTATTGATTTTATTTTGTTTTATTTCTTTGATCACCAACTGCCACGACAACACACTCGTTTTTTTTATGCAGTACTCCTGACGAACTTCACCCATTGCCCGCATCGTACCGGCTCTTAAGGTAGCTTGTGTTGGAGCAGCAGGACAAGCTCGCCATCCCGCCCGCTGCTTTCCTGCATTAATGCTCACCAAAACACAACGCACCCAGGGGAGAGATACCATGGTAAATAGGTAACCTATTTACCATGGTATCCCTCCCCTGCGGCGGCTGCTCTTGATCTCCGGCTGCTCTTGATCTCCGTGAACGCACGCGCTGTCTCCAAACCTTGCAGAGCAGCACATTGAAGCGCTTGAAAACACAGCACAACATTCCCTAATAACACTTGCAATGCATTATGACTTCAAAGGTATGACTTTAAGTCTATGACATTATTATTTATTGATTTTATTTTGTTTTATTTCTTTGATCACCAACTGCCACGACAACACACTCGTTTTTTTATGCAGTACTCCTGACGAACTTCACCCATTGCCCGCATCGTACCGGCTCTTAAGGTAGCTTGTGTTGGAGCAGCAGGACAAGCTCGCCATCCCGCCCGCTGCTTTCCTGCATTAATGCTCACCAAAACACAACGCACCCAGGGGAGAGATACCATGGTAAATAGGTAACCTATTTACCATGGTATCCCTCCCCTGCGGCGGCTGCTCTTGATCTCCGTGAACGCACGCGCTGTCTCCAAACCTTGCAGAGCAGCACATTGAAGCGCTTGAAAACACAGCACAACATTCCCTAATAACACTTGCAATGCATTATGACTTCAAAGGTATGACTTTAAGTCTATGACATTATTATTTATTGATTTTATTTTGTTTTATTTCTTTGATCACCAACTGCCACGACAACACACTCGTTTTTTTATGCAGTACTCCTGACGAACTTCACCCATTGCCCGCATCGTACCGGCTCTTAAGGTAGCTTGTGTTGGAGCAGCAGGACAAGCTCGCCATCCCGCCCGCTGCTTTCCTGCATTAATGCTCACCAAAACACAACGCACCCAGGGGAGAGATACCATGGTAAATAGGTAACCTATTTACCATGGTATCCCTCCCCTGCGGCGGCTGCTCTTGATCTCCGTGAACGCACGCGCTGTCTCCAAACCTTGCAGAGCAGCACATTGAAGCGCTTGAAAACACAGCACAACATTCCCTAATAACACTTGCAATGCATTATGACTTCAAAGGTATGACTTTAAGTCTATGACATTATTATTTATTGATTTTATTTTGTTTTATTTCTTTGATCACCAACTGCCACGACAACACACTCGTTTTTTTTATGCAGTACTCCTGACGAACTTCACCCATTGCCCGCATCGTACCGGCTCTTAAGGTAGCTTGTGTTGGAGCAGCAGGACAAGCTCGCCATCCCGCCCGCTGCTTTCCTGCATTAATGCTCACCAAAACACAACGCACCCAGGGGAGAGATACCATGGTAAATAGGTAACCTATTTACCATGGTATCCCTCCCCTGCGGCGGCTGCTCTTGATCTCCGGCTGCTCTTGATCTCCGTGAACGCACGCGCTGTCTCCAAACCTTGCAGAGCAGCACATTGAAGCGCTTGAAAACACAGCACAACATTCCCTAATAACACTTGCAATGCATTATGACTTCAAAGGTATGACTTTAAGTCTATGACATTATTATTTATTGATTTTATTTTGTTTTATTTCTTTGATCACCAACTGCCACGACAACACACTCGTTTTTTTATGCAGTACTCCTGACGAATTTCACCCATTGCCCGCATCGTACCGGCTCTTAAGGTAGCTTGTGTTGGAGCAGCAGGACAAGCTCGCCATCCCGCCCGCTGCTTTCCTGCATTAATGCTCACCAAAACACAACGCACCCAGGGGAGAGATACCATGGTAAATAGGTAACCTATTTACCATGGTATCCCTCCCCTGCGGCGGCTGCTCTTGATCTCCGTGAACGCACGCGCTGTCTCCAAACCTTGCAGAGCAGCACATTGAAGCGCTTGAAAACACAGCACAACATTCCCTAATAACACTTGCAATGCATTATGACTTCAAAGGTATGACTTTAAGTCTATGACATTATTATTTATTGATTTTATTTTGTTTTATTTCTTTGATCACCAACTGCCACGACAACACACTCGTTTTTTTATGCAGTACTCCTGACGAACTTCACCCATTGCCCGCATCGTACCGGCTCTGAAGGTAGCTTGTGTTGGAGCAGCAGGACAAGCTCGCCATCCCGCCCGCTGCTTTCCTGCATTAATGCTCACCAAAACACAACGCACCCAGGGGAGAGATACCATGGTAAATAGGTAACCTATTTACCATGGTATCCCTCCCCTGCGGCGGCTGCTCTTGATCTCCGTGAACGCACGCGCTGTCTCCAAACCTTGCAGAGCAGCACATTGAAGCGCTTGAAAACACAGCACAACATTCCCTAATAACACTTGCAATGCATTATGACTTCAAAGGTATGACTTTAAGTCTATGACATTATTATTTATTGATTTTATTTTGTTTTATTTCTTTGATCACCAACTGCCACGACGACACACTCGTTTTTTTATGCAGTACTCCTGACGAACTTCACCCATTGCCCGCATCGTACCGGCTCTTAAGGTAGCTTGTGTTGGAGCAGCAGGACAAGCTCGCCATCCCGCCCGCTGCTTTCCTGCATTAATGCTCACCAGAACACAACGCACCCAGGGGAGAGATACCATGGTATCCCTCCCCTGCGGCGGCTGCTCTTGATCTCCGTGAACGCACGCGCTGTCTCCAAACCTTGCAGAGCAGCACATTGAAGCGCTTGAAAACACAGCACAACATTCCCTAATAACACTTGCAATGCATTATGACTTCAAAGGTATTTCTTTAAGTCTATGACATTATTATTTATTGATTTTATTTTGTTTTATTTCTTTGATCACCAACTGCCACGACAACACACTCGTTTTTTTATGCAGTACTCCTGACGAACTTCACCCATTGCCCGCATCGTACCGGCTCTTAAGGTAGCTTGTGTTGGAGCAGCAGGACAAGCTCGCCATCCCGCCCGCTGCTTTCCTGCATTAATGCTCACCAAAACACAACGCACCCAGGGGAGAGATACCATGGTAAATAGGTAACCTATTTACCATGGTATCCCTCCCCTGCGGCGGCTGCTCTTGATCTCCGTGAACGCACGCGCTGTCTCCAAACCTTGCAGAGCAGCACATTGAAGCGCTTGAAAACACAGCACAACATTCCCTAATAACACTTGCAATGCATTATGACTTCAAAGGTATGACTTTAAGTCTATGACATTATTATTTATTGATTTTATTTTGTTTTATTTCTTTGATCACCAACTGCCACGACAACACAATCGTTTTTTTATGCAGTACTCCTGACGAACTTCACCCATTGCCCGCATCGTACCGGCTCTGAAGGTAGCTTGTGTTGGAGCAGCAGGACAAGCTCGCCATCCCGCCCGCTGCTTTCCTGCATTAATGCTCACCAAAACACAACGCACCAAGGGGAGAGATACCATGGTAAATAGGTAACCTATTTACCATGGTATCCCTCCCCTGCGGCGGCTGCTCTTGATCTCCGTGAACGCACGCGCTGTCTCCAAACCTTGCAGAGCAGCACATTGAAGCGCTTGAAAACACAACACAACATTCCCTAATAACACTTGCAATGCATTATGACTTCAAAGGTATGACTTTAAGTCTATGACATTATTATTTATTGATTTTATTTTGTTTTATTTCTTTGATCACCAACTGCCACGACAACACACTCGTTTTTTTATGCAGTACTCCTGACGAACTTCACCCATTGCCCGCATCGTACCGGCTCTGAAGGTAGCTTGTGTTGGAGCAGCAGGACAAGCTCGCCATCCCGCCCGCTGCTTTCCTGCATTAATGCTCACCAAAACACAACGCACCCAGGGGAGAGATACCATGGTAAATAGGTAACCTATTTACCATGGTATCCCTCCCCTGCGGCGGCTGCTCTTGATCTCCGTGAACGCACGCGCTGTCTCCAAACCTTGCAGAGCAGCACATTGAAGCGCTTGAAAACACAGCACAACATTCCCTAATAACACTTGCAATGCATTATGACTTCAAAGGTATGACTTTAAGTCTATGACATTATTATTTATTGATTTTATTTTGTTTTATTTCTTTGATCACCAACTGCCACGACAACACACTCGTTTTTTTATGCAGTACTCCTGACGAACTTCACCCATTGCCCGCATCGTACCGGCTCTTAAGGTAGCTTGTGTTGGAGCAGCAGGACAAGCTCGCCATCCCGCCCGCTGCTTTCCTGCATTAATGCTCACCAGAACACAACGCACCCAGGGGAGAGATACCATGGTATCCCTCCCCTGCGGCGGCTGCTCTTGATCTCCGTGAACGCACGCGCTGTCTCCAAACCTTGCAGAGCAGCACATTGAAGCGCTTGAAAACACAGCACAACATTCCCTAATAACACTTGCAATGCATTATGACTTCAAAGGTATTTCTTTAAGTCTATGACATTATTATTTATTGATTTTATTTTGTTTTATTTCTTTGATCACCAACTGCCACGACAACACACTCGTTTTTTTATGCAGTACTCCTGACGAACTTCACCCATTGCCCGCATCGTACCGGCTCTTAAGGTAGCTTGTGTTGGAGCAGCAGGACAAGCTCGCCATCCCGCCCGCTGCTTTCCTGCATTAATGCTCACCAAAACACAACGCACCCAGGGGAGAGATACCATGGTAAATAGGTAACCTATTTACCATGGTATCCCTCCCCTGCGGCGGCTGCTCTTGATCTCCGTGAACGCACGCGCTGTCTCCAAACCTTGCAGAGCAGCACATTGAAGCGCTTGAAAACACAGCACAACATTCCCTAATAACACTTGCAATGCATTATGACTTCAAAGGTATGACTTTAAGTCTATGACATTATTATTTATTGATTTTATTTTGTTTTATTTCTTTGATCACCAACTGCCACGACAACACAATCGTTTTTTTATGCAGTACTCCTGACGAACTTCACCCATTGCCCGCATCGTACCGGCTCTGAAGGTAGCTTGTGTTGGAGCAGCAGGACAAGCTCGCCATCCCGCCCGCTGCTTTCCTGCATTAATGCTCACCAAAACACAACGCACCAAGGGGAGAGATACCATGGTAAATAGGTAACCTATTTACCATGGTATCCCTCCCCTGCGGCGGCTGCTCTTGATCTCCGTGAACGCACGCGCTGTCTCCAAACCTTGCAGAGCAGCACATTGAAGCGCTTGAAAACACAGCACAACATTCCCTAATAACACTTGCAATGCATTATGACTTCAAAGGTATGACTTTAAGTCTATGACATTATTATTTATTGATTTTATTTTGTTTTATTTCTTTGATCACCAACTGCCACGACAACACACTCGTTTTTTTATGCAGTACTCCTGACGAACTTCACCCATTGCCCGCATCGTACCGGCTCTTAAGGTAGCTTGTGTTGGAGCAGCAGGACAAGCTCGCCATCCCGCCCGCTGCTTTCCTGCATTAATGCTCACCAAAACACAACGCACCCAGGGGAGAGATACCATGGTAAATAGGTAACCTATTTACCATGGTATCCCTCCCCTGCGGCGGCTGCTCTTGATCTCCGTGAACGCACGCGCTGTCTCCAAACCTTGCAGAGCAGCACATTGAAGCGCTTGAAAACACAGCACAACATTCCCTAATAACACTTGCAATGCATTATGACTTCAAAGGTATTTCTTTAAGTCTATGACATTATTATTTATTGATTTTATTTTGTTTTATTTCTTTGATCACCAACTGCCACGACAACACACTCGTTTTTTTATGCAGTACTCCTGACGAACTTCACCCATTGCCCGCATCGTACCGGCTCTTAAGGTAGCTTGTGTTGGAGCAGCAGGACAAGCTCGCCATCCCGCCCGCTGCTTTCCTGCATTAATGCTCACCAAAACACAACGCACCCAGGGGAGAGATACCATGGTAAATAGGTAACCTATTTACCATGGTATCCCTCCCCTGCGGCGGCTGCTCTTGATCTCCGTGAACGCACGCGCTGTCTCCAAACCTTGCAGAGCAGCACATTGAAGCGCTTGAAAACACAGCACAACATTCCCTAATAACACTTGCAATGCATTATGACTTCAAAGGTATGACTTTAAGTCTATGACATTATTATTTATTGATTTTATTTTGTTTTATTTCTTTGATCACCAACTGCCACGACAACACAATCGTTTTTTTATGCAGTACTCCTGACGAACTTCACCCATTGCCCGCATCGTACCGGCTCTGAAGGTAGCTTGTGTTGGAGCAGCAGGACAAGCTCGCCATCCCGCCCGCTGCTTTCCTGCATTAATGCTCACCAAAACACAACGCACCAAGGGGAGAGATACCATGGTAAATAGGTAACCTATTTACCATGGTATCCCTCCCCTGCGGCGGCTGCTCTTGATCTCCGTGAACGCACGCGCTGTCTCCAAACCTTGCAGAGCAGCACATTGAAGCGCTTGAAAACACAGCACAACATTCCCTAATAACACTTGCAATGCATTATGACTTCAAAGGTATGACTTTAAGTCTATGACATTATTATTTATTGATTTTATTTTGTTTTATTTCTTTGATCACCAACTGCCACGACAACACACTCGTTTTTTTATGCAGTACTCCTGACGAACTTCACCCATTGCCCGCATCGTACCGGCTCTTAAGGTAGCTTGTGTTGGAGCAGCAGGACAAGCTCGCCATCCCGCCCGCTGCTTTCCTGCATTAATGCTCACCAAAACACAACGCACCCAGGGGAGAGATACCATGGTAAATAGGTAACCTATTTACCATGGTATCCCTCCCCTGCGGCGGCTGCTCTTGATCTCCGTGAACGCACGCGCTGTCTCCAAACCTTGCAGAGCAGCACATTGAAGCGCTTGAAAACACAGCACAACATTCCCTAATAACACTTGCAATGCATTATGACTTCAAAGGTATGACTTTAAGTCTATGACATTATTATTTATTGATTTTATTTTGTTTTATTTCTTTGATCACCAACTGCCACGACAACACACTCGTTTTTTTATGCAGTACTCCTGACGAACTTCACCCATTGCCCGCATCGTACCGGCTCTTAAGGTAGCTTGTGTTGGAGCAGCAGGACAAGCTCGCCATCCCGCCCGCTGCTTTCCTGCATTAATGCTCACCAAAACACAACGCACCCAGGGGAGAGATACCATGGTAAATAGGTAACCTATTTACCATGGTATCCCTCCCCTGCGGCGGCTGCTCTTGATCTCCGTGAACGCACGCGCTGTCTCCAAACCTTGCAGAGCAGCACATTGAAGCGCTTGAAAACACAGCACAACATTCCCTAATAACACTTGCAATGCATTATGACTTCAAAGGTATGACTTTAAGTCTATGACATTATTATTTATTGATTTTATTTTGTTTTATTTCTTTGATCACCAACTGCCACGACAACACACTCGTTTTTTTATGCAGTATTCCTGACGAACTTCACCCATTGCCCGCATCGTACCGGCTCTTAAGGTAGCTTGTGTTGTTGCAGCAGGACAAGCTCGCCATCCCGCCCGCTGCTTTCCTGCATTAATGCTCACCAGAACACAACGCACCCAGGGGAGAGATACCATGGTAAATAGGTAACCTATTTACCATGGTATCCCTCCCCTGCGGCGGCTGCTCTTGATCTCCGTGAACGCACGCGCTGTCTCCAAACCTTGCAGAGCAGCACATTGAAGCGCTTGAAAACACAGCACAACATTCCCTAATAACACTTGCAATGCATTATGACTTCAAAGGTATGACTTTAAGTCTATGACATTATTATTTATTGATTTTATTTTGTTTTATTTCTTTGATCACCAACTGCCACGACAACACACTCGTTTTTTTATGCAGTACTCCTGACGAACTTCACCCATTGCCCGCATCGTACCGGCTCTGAAGGTAGCTTGTGTTGGAGCAGCAGGACAAGCTCGCCATCCCGCCCGCTGCTTTCCTGCATTAATGCTCACCAAAACACAACGCACCCAGGGGAGAGATACCATGGTAAATAGGTAACCTATTTACCATGGTATCCCTCCCCTGCGGCGGCTGCTCTTGATCTCCGTGAACGCACGCGCTGTCTCCAAACCTTGCAGAGCAGCACATTGAAGCGCTTGAAAACACAGCACAACATTCCCTAATAACACTTGCAATGCATTATGACTTCAAAGGTATGACTTTAAGTCTATGACATTATTATTTATTGATTTTATTTTGTTTTATTTCTTTGATCACCAACTGCCACGACAACACACTCGTTTTTTTATGCAGTACTCCTGACGAACTTCACCCATTGCCCGCATCGTACCGGCTCTTAAGGTAGCTTGTGTTGGAGCAGCAGGACAAGCTCGCCATCCCGCCCGCTGCTTTCCTGCATTAATGCTCACCAGAACACAACGCACCCAGGGGAGAGATACCATGGTAAATAGGTAACCTATTTACCATGGTATCCCTCCCCTGCGGCGGCTGCTCTTGATCTCCGTGAACGCACGCGCTGTCTCCAAACCTTGCAGAGCAGCACATTGAAGCGCTTGAAAACACAGCACAACATTCCCTAATAACACTTGCAATGCATTATGACTTCAAAGGTATGACTTTAAGTCTATGACATTATTATTTATTGATTTTATTTTGTTTTATTTCTTTGATCACCAACTGCCACGACAACACACTCGTTTTTTTATGCAGTACTCCTGACGAACTTCACCCATTGCCCGCATCGTACCGGCTCTTAAGGTAGCTTGTGTTGGAGCAGCAGGACAAGCTCGCCATCCCGCCCGCTGCTTTCCTGCATTAATGCTCACCAAAACACAACGCACCCAGGGGAGAGATACCATGGTAAATAGGTAACCTATTTACCATGGTATCCCTCCCCTGCGGCGGCTGCTCTTGATCTCCGTGAACGCACGCGCTGTCTCCAAACCTTGCAGAGCAGCACATTGAAGCGCTTGAAAACACAGCACAACATTCCCTAATAACACTTGCAATGCATTATGACTTCAAAGGTATGACTTTAAGTCTATGACATTATTATTTATTGATTTTATTTTGTTTTATTTCTTTGATCACCAACTGCCACGACAACACACTCGTTTTTTTATGCAGTACTCCTGACGAACTTCACCCATTGCCCGCATCGTACCGGCTCTGAAGGTAGCTTGTGTTGGAGCAGCAGGACAAGCTCGCCATCCCGCCCGCTGCTTTCCTGCATTAATGCTCACCAAAACACAACGCACCCAGGGGAGAGATACCATGGTAAATAGGTAACCTATTTACCATGGTATCCCTCCCCTGCGGCGGCTGCTCTTGATCTCCGTGAACGCACGCGCTGTCTCCAAACCTTGCAGAGCAGCACATTGAAGCGCTTGAAAACACAGCACAACATTCCCTAATAACACTTGCAATGCATTATGACTTCAAAGGTATGACTTTAAGTCTATGACATTATTATTTATTGATTTTATTTTGTTTTATTTCTTTGATCACCAACTGCCACGACAACACACTCGTTTTTTTATGCAGTACTCCTGACGAACTTCACCCATTGCCCGCATCGTACCGGCTCTGAAGGTAGCTTGTGTTGGAGCAGCAGGACAAGCTTGCCATCCCGCCCGCTGCTTTCCTGCATTAATGCTCACCAAAACACAACGCACCCAGGGGAGAGATACCATGGTAAATAGGTAACCTATTTACCATGGTATCCCTCCCCTGCGGCGGCTGCTCTTGATCTCCGTGAACGCACGCGCTGTCTCCAAACCTTGCAGAGCAGCACATTGAAGCGCTTGAAAACACAGCACAACATTCCCTAATAACACTTGCAATGCATTATGACTTCAAAGGTATGACTTTAAGTCTATGACATTATTATTTATTGATTTTATTTTGTTTTATTTCTTTGATCACCAACTGCCACGACAACACACTCGTTTTTTATGCAGTACTCCTGACGAACTTCACCCATTGCCCGCATCGTACCGGCTCTGAAGGTAGCTTGTGTTGGAGCAGCAGGACAAGCTCGCCATCCCGCCCGCTGCTTTCCTGCATTAATGCTCACCAAAACACAACGCACCCAGGGGAGAGATACCATGGTAAATAGGTAACCTATTTACCATGGTATCCCTCCCCTGCGGCGGCTGCTCTTGATCTCCGCGAACGCACGCGCTGTCTCCAAACCTTGCAGAGCAGCACATTGAAGCGCTTGAAAACACAGCACAACATTCCCTAATAACACTTGCAATGCATTATGACTTCAAAGGTATGACTTTAAGTCTATGACATTATTATTTATTGATGTTATTTTGTTTTATTTCTTTGATCACCAACTGCCACGACAACACACTCGTTTTTTTATGCAGTACTCCTGACGAACTTCACCCATTGCCCGCATCGTACCGGCTCTTAAGGTAGCTTGTGTTGGAGCAGCAGGACAAGCTCGCCATCCCGCCCGCTGCTTTCCTGCATTAATGCTCACCAAAACACAACGCACCCAGGGGAGAGATACCATGGTAAATAGGTAACCTATTTACCATGGTATCCCTCCCCTGCGGCGGCTGCTCTTGATCTCCGTGAACGCACGCGCTGTCTCCAAACCTTGCAGAGCAGCACATTGAAGCGCTTGAAAACACAGCACAACATTCCCTAATAACACTTGCAATGCATTATGACTTCAAAGGTATGACTTTAAGTCTATGACATTATTATTTATTGATTTTATTTTGTTTTATTTCTTTGATCACCAACTGCCACGACAACACACTCGTTTTTTTATGCAGTACTCCTGACGAACTTCACCCATTGCCCGCATCGTACCGGCTCTTAAGGTAGCTTGTGTTGGAGCAGCAGGACAAGCTCGCCATCCCGCCCGCTGCTTTCCTGCATTAATGCTCACCAAAACACAACGCACCCAGGGGAGAGATACCATGGTAAATAGGTAACCTATTTACCATGGTATCCCTCCCCTGCGGCGGCTGCTCTTGATCTCCGTGAACGCACGCGCTGTCTCCAAACCTTGCAGAGCAGCACATTGAAGCGCTTGAAAACACAGCACAACATTCCCTAATAACACTAGCAATGCATTATGACTTCAAAGGTATGACTTTAAGTCTATGACATTATTATTTATTGATTTTATTTTGTTTTATTTCTTTGATCACCAACTGCCACGACAACACACTCGTTTTTTTATGCAGTACTCCTGACGAACTTCACCCATTGCCCGCATCGTACCGACTCTTAAGGTAGCTTGTGTTGGAGCAGCAGGACAAGCTCGCCATCCCGCCCGCTGCTTTCCTGCATTAATGCTCACCAAAACACAACGCACCCAGGGGAGAGATACCATGGTAAATAGGTAACCTATTTACCATGGTATCCCTCCCCTGCGGCGGCTGCTCTTGATCTCCGTGAACGCACGCGCTGTCTCCAAACCTTGCAGAGCAGCACATTGAAGCGCTTGAAAACACAGCACAACATTCCCTAATAACACTTGCAATGCATTATGACTTCAAAGGTATGACTTTAAGTCTATGACATTATTATTTATTGATTTTATTTTGTTTTATTTCTTTGATCACCAACTGCCACGACAACACACTCGTTTTTTTATGCAGTACTCCTGACGAACTTCACCCATTGCCCGCATCGTACCGGCTCTGAAGGTAGCTTGTGTTGGAGCAGCAGGACAAGCTCGCCATCCCGCCCGCTGCTTTCCTGCATTAATGCTCACCAAAACACAACGCACCCAGGGGAGAGATACCATGGTAAATAGGTAACCTATTTACCATGGTATCCCTCCCCTGCGGCGGCTGCTCTTGATCTCCGTGAACGCACGCGCTGTCTCCAAACCTTGCAGAGCAGCACATTGAAGCGCTTGAAAACACAGCACAACATTCCCTAATAACACTTGCAATGCATTATGACTTCAAAGGTATGACTTTAAGTCTATGACATTATTATTTATTGATTTTATTTTGTTTTATTTCTTTGATCACCAACTGCCACGACAACACACTCGTTTTTTATGCAGTACTCCTGACGAACTTCACCCATTGCCCGCATCGTACCGGCTCTGAAGGTAGCTTGTGTTGGAGCAGCAGGACAAGCTCGCCATCCCGCCCGCTGCTTTCCTGCATTAATGCTCACCAAAACACAACGCACCCAGGGGAGAGATACCATGGTAAATAGGTAACCTATTTACCATGGTATCCCTCCCCTGCGGCGGCTGCTCTTGATCTCCGCGAACGCACGCGCTGTCTCCAAACCTTGCAGAGCAGCACATTGAAGCGCTTGAAAACACAGCACAACATTCCCTAATAACACTTGCAATGCATTATGACTTCAAAGGTATGACTTTAAGTCTATGACATTATTATTTATTGATGTTATTTTGTTTTATTTCTTTGATCACCAACTGCCACGACAACACACTCGTTTTTTTATGCAGTACTCCTGACGAACTTCACCCATTGCCCGCATCGTACCGGCTCTTAAGGTAGCTTGTGTTGGAGCAGCAGGACAAGCTCGCCATCCCGCCCGCTGCTTTCCTGCATTAATGCTCACCAAAACACAACGCACCCAGGGGAGAGATACCATGGTAAATAGGTAACCTATTTACCATGGTATCCCTCCCCTGCGGCGGCTGCTCTTGATCTCCGTGAACGCACGCGCTGTCTCCAAACCTTACAGAGCAGCACATTGAAGCGCTTGAAAACACAGCACAACATTCCCTAATAACACTTGCACTGCATTATGACTTCAAAGGTATTACTTTAAGTCTATGACATTATTATTTATTGATTTTATTTTGTTTTATTTCTTTGATCACCAACTGCCACGACAACACACTTGTTTTTTTTATGCAGTACTCCTGACGAACTTCACCCATTGCCCGCATCGTACCGGCTCTTAAGGTAGCTTGTGTTGGAGCAGCAGGACAAGCTCGCCATCCCGCCCGCTGCTTTCCTGCATTAATGCTCACCAAAACACAACGCACCAAGGGGAGAGATACCATGGTAAATAGGTAACCTATTTACCATGGTATCCCTCCCATGCGGCGGCTGCTCTTGATCTCCGTGAACGCACGCGCTGTCTCCAAACCTTGCAGAGCAGCACATTGAAGCGCTTGAAAACACAGCACAACATTCCCTAATAACACTTGCAATGCATTATGACTTCAAAGGTATGACTTTAAGTCTATGACATTATTATTTATTGATTTTATTTTGTTTAATTTCTTTGATCACCAACTGCCATGACAACACACTCGTTTTTTTATGCAGTACTCCTGACGAACTTCACCCATTGCCCGCATCGTACCGGCTCTGAAGGTAGCTTGTGTTGGAGCAGCAGGACAAGCTCGCCATCCCGCCCGCTGCTTTCCTGCATTAATGCTCACCAAAACACAACGCACCCAGGGGAGAGATACCATAGTAAATAGGTAACCTATTTACCATGGTATCCCTCCCCTGCGGCGGCTGCTCTTGATCTCCGTGAACGCACGCGCTGTCTCCAAACCTTGCAGAGCAGCACATTGAAGCGCTTGAAAACACAGCACAACATTCCCTAATAACACTTGCAATGCATTATGACTTCAAAGGTATGACTTTAAGTCTATGACATTATTATTTATTGATTTTATTTTGTTTTATTTCTTTGATCACCAACTGCCACGACAACACACTCGTTTTTTTATGCAGTACTCCTGACGAACTTCACCCATTGCCCGCATCGTACCGGCTCTTCAGGTAGCTTGTGTTGGAGCAGCAGGACAAGCTCGCCATCCCGCCCGCTGCTTTCCTGCATTAATGCTCACCAAAACACAACGCACCCAGGGGAGAGATACCATGGTAAATAGGTAACCTATTTACCATGGTATCCCTCCCCTGCGGCGGCTGCTCTTGATCTCCGTGAACGCACGCGCTGTCTCCAAACCTTGCAGAGCAGCACATTGAAGCGCTTGAAAACACAGCACAACATTCCCTAATAACACTTGCAATGCATTATGACTTCAAAGGTATGACTTTAAGTCTATGACATTATTATTTATTGATTTTATTTTGTTTTATTTCTTTGATCACCAACTGCCACGACAACACACTCGTTTTTTTATGCAGTACTCCTGACGAACTTCACCCATTGCCCGCATCGTACCGGCTCTTCAGGTAGCTTGTGTTGGAGCAGCAGGACAAGCTCGCCATCCCGCCCGCTGCTTTCCTGCATTAATGCTCACCAAAACACAACGCACCCAGGGGAGAGATACCATGCTAAATAGGTAACCTATTTACCATGGTATCCCTCCCCTGCGGCGGCTGCTCTTGATCTCCGTGAACGCACGCGCTGTCTCCAAACCTTGCAGAGCAGCACATTGAAGCGCTTGAAAACACAGCACAACATTCCCTAATAACACTTGCAATGCATTATGACTTCAAAGGTATGACTTTAAGTCTATGACATTATTATTTATTGATTTTATTTTGTTTTATTTCTTTGATCACCAACTGCCACGACAACACACTCGTTTTTTTATGCAGTACTCCTGACGAACTTCACCCATTGCCCGCATCGTACCGGCTCTTAAGGTAGCTTGTGTTGGAGCAGCAGGACAAGCTCGCCATCCCGCCCGCTGCTTTCCTGCATTAATGCTCACCAAAACACAACGCACCCAGGGGAGAGATACCATGGTAAATAGGTAACCTATTTACCATGGTATCCCTCCCCTGCGGCGGCTGCTCTTGATCTCCATGAACGCACGCGCTGTCTCCAAACCTTGCAGAGCAGCACATTGAAGCGCTTGAAAACACAGCACAACATTCCCTAATAACACTTGCAATGCATTATGACTTCAAAGGTATGACTTTAAGTCTATGACATTATTATTTATTGATTTTATTTTGTTTTATTTCTTTGATCACCAACTGCCACGACAACACACTCGTTTTTTTATGCAGTACTCCTGACGAACTTCACCCATTGCCCGCATCGTACCGGCTCTGAAGGTAGCTTGTGTTGGAGCAGCAGGACAAGCTCGCCATCCCGCCCGCTGCTTTCCTGCATTAATGCTCACCAAAACACAACGCACCCAGGGGAGAGATACCATGGTAAATAGGTAACCTATTTACCATGGTATCCCTCCCCTGCGGCGGCTGCTCTTGATCTCCGTGAACGCACGCGCTGTCTCCAAACCTTGCAGAGCAGCACATTGAAGCGCTTGAAAACACAGCACAACATTCCCTAATAACACTTGCAATGCATTATGACTTCAAAGGTATGACTTTAAGTCTATGACATTATTATTTATTGATTTTATTTTGTTTTATTTCTTTGATCACCAACTGCCACGACAACACACTCGTTTTTTTATGCAGTACTCCTGACGAACTTCACCCATTGCCCGCATCGTACCGGCTCTTAAGGTAGCTTGTGTTGGAGCAGCAGGACAAGCTCGCCATCCCGCCCGCTGCTTTCCTGCATTAATGCTCACCAAAACACAACGAACCCAGGGGAGAGATACCATTGTAAATAGGTAACCTATTTACCATGGTATCCCTCCCCTGCGGCGGCTGCTCTTGATCTCCGTGAACGCACGCGCTGTCTCCAAACCTTGCAGAGCAGCACATTGAAGCGCTTGAAAACACAGCACAACATTCCCTAATAACACTTGCAATGCATTATGACTTCAAAGGTATGACTTTAAGTCTATGACATTATTATTTATTGATTTTATTTTGTTATATTTCTTTGATCACCAACTGCCACGACAACACACTCGTTTTTTTTATGCAGTACTCCTGACGAACTTCACCCATTGCCCGCATCGTACCGGCTCTTAAGGTAGCTTGTGTTGGAGCAGCAGGACAAGCTCTCCATCCCGCCCGCTGCTTTCCTGCATTAATGCTCACCAGAACACAACGCACCCAGGGGAGAGATACCATGGTAAATAGGTAACCTATTTACCATGGTATCCCTCCCCTGCGGCGGCTGCTCTTGATCTCCGTGAACGCACGCGCTGTCTCCAAACCTTGCAGAGCAGCACATTGAAGCGCTTGAAAACACAGCACAACATTCCCTAATAACACTTGCAATGCATTATGACTTCAAAGGTATGACTTTAAGTCTATGACATTATTATTTATTGATTTTATTTTGTTTTATTTCTTTGATCACCAACTGCCACGACAACACACTCGTTTTTTTATGCAGTACTCCTGACGAACTTCACCCATTGCCCGCATCGTACCGGCTCTTAAGGTAGCTTGTGTTGGAGCAGCAGGACAAGCTCGCCATCCCGCCCGCTGCTTTCCTGCATTAATGCTCACCAAAACACAACGCACCCAGGGGAGAGATACCATGGTAAATAGGTAACCTATTTACCATGGTATCCCTCCCCTGCGGCGGCTGCTCTTGATCTCCGTGAACGCACGCGCTGTCTCCAAACCTTGCAGAGCAGCACATTGAAGCGCTTGAAAACACAGCACAACATTCCCTAATAACACTTGCAATGCATTATGACTTCAAAGGTATGACTTTAAGTCTATGACATTATTATTTATTGATTTTATTTTGTTTTATTTCTTTGATCACCAACTGCCACGACAACACACTCGTTTTTTTATGCAGTACTCCTGACGAACTTCACCCATTGCCCGCATCGTACCGGCTCTGAAGGTAGCTTGTGTTGGAGCAGCAGGACAAGCTCGCCATCCCGCCCGCTGCTTTCCTGCATTAATGCTCACCAGAACACAACGCACCCAGGGGAGAGATACCATGGTAAATAGGTAACCTATTTACCATGGTATCCCTCCCCTGCGGCGGTTGCTCTTGATCTCCGTGAACGCACGCGCTGTCTCCAAACCTTGCAGAGCAGCACATTGAAGCGCTTGAAAACACAGCACAACATTCCCTAATAACACTTGCAATGCATTATGACTTCAAAGGTATGACTTTAAGTCTATGACATTATTATTTATTGATTTTATTTTGTTTTATTTCTTTGATCACCAACTGCCACGACAACACACTCGTTTTTTTATGCAGTACTCCTGACGAACTTCACCCATTGCCCGCATCGTACCGGCTCTTAAGGTAGCTTGTGTTGGAGCAGCAGGACAAGCTCGCCATCCCGCCCGCTGCTTTCCTGCATTAATGCTCACCAAAACACAACGCACCCAGGGGAGAGATACCATGGTAAATAGGTAACCTATTTACCATGGTATCCCTCCCCTGCGGCGGCTGCTCTTGATCTCCGTGAACGCACGCGCTGTCTCCAAACCTTGCAGAGCAGCACATTGAAGCGCTTGAAAACACAGCACAACATTCCCTAATAACACTTGCAATGCATTATGACTTCAAAGGTATGACTTTAAGTCTATGACATTATTATTTATTGATTTTATTTTGTTTTATTTCTTTGATCACCAACTGCCACGACAACACACTCGTTTTTTTATGCAGTACTCCTGACGAACTTCACCCATTGCCCGCATCGTACCGGCTCTGAAGGTAGCTTGTGTTGGAGCAGCAGGACAAGCTCGCCATCCCGCCCGCTGCTTTCCTGCATTAATGCTCACCAAAACACAACGCACCCAGGGGAGAGATACCATGGTAAATAGGTAACCTATTTACCATGGTTTCCCTCCCCTGCGGCGGCTGCTCTTGATCTCCGTGAACGCACGCGCTGTCTCCAAACCTTGCAGAGCAGCACATTGAAGCGCTTGAAAACACAGCACAACATTCCCTAATAACACTTGCAATGCATTATGACTTCAAAGGTATGACTTTAAGTCTATGACATTATTATTTATTGATTTTATTTTGTTTTATTTCTTTGATCACCAACTGCCACGACAACACACTCGTTTTTTTATGCAGTACTCCTGACGAACTTCACCCATTGCCCGCATCGTACCGGCTCTTAAGGTAGCTTGTGTTGGAGCAGCAGACAAGCTCGCCATCCCGCCCGCTGCTTTCCTGCATTAATGCTCACCAAAACACAACGCACCCAGGGGAGAGATACCATGCTAAATAGGTAACCTATTTACCATGGTATCCCTCCCCTGCGGCGGCTGCTCTTGATCTCCGTGAACGCACGCGCTGTCTCCAAACCTTGCAGAGCAGCACATTGAAGCGCTTGAAAACACAGCACAACATTCCCTAATAACACTTGCAATGCATTATGACTTCAAAGGTATGACTTTAAGTCTATGACATTATTATTTATTGATTTTATTTTGTTTTATTTCTTTGATCACCAACTGCCACGACAACACACTCGTTTTTTTATGCAGTACTCCTGACGAACTTCACCCATTGCCCGCATCGTACCGGCTCTTCAGGTAGCTTGTGTTGGAGCAGCAGGACAAGCTCGCCATCCCGCCCGCTGCTTTCCTGCATTAATGCTCACCAGAACACAACGCACCCAGGGGAGAGATACCATGGTAAATAGGTAACCTATTTACCATGGTATCCCTCCCCTGCGGCGGCTGCTCTTGATCTCCGTGAACGCACGCGCTGTCTCCAAACCTTGCAGAGCAGCACATTGAAGCGCTTGAAAACACAGCACAACATTCCCTAATAACACTTGCAATGCATTATGACTTCAAAGGTATGGCTTTAAGTCTATGACATTATTATTTATTGATTTTATTTTGTTTTATTTCTTTGATCACCAACTGCCACGACAACACACTCGTTTTTTTATGCAGTACTCCTGACGAACTTCACCCATTGCCCGCATCGTACCGGCTCTTAAGGTAGCTTGTGTTGGAGCAGCAGGACAAGCTTGCCATCCCGCCCGCTGCTTTCCTGCATTAATGCTCACCAAAACACAACGCACCCAGGGGAGAGATACCATGGTAAATAGGTAACCTATTTACCATGGTATCCCTCCCCTGCGGCGGCTGCTCTTGATCTCCGTGAACGCACGCGCTGTCTCCAAACCTTGCAGAGCAGCATATTGAAGCGCTTCAAAACACAGCACAACATTCCCTAATAACACTTGCAATGCATTATGACTTCAAAGGTATGACTTTAAGTCTATGACATTATTATTTATTGATTTTATTTTGTTTTATTTCTTTGATCACCAACTGCCACGACAACACACTCGTTTTTTTATGCAGTACTCCTGACGAACTTCACCCATTGCCCGCATCGTACCGACTCTTAAGGTAGCTTGTGTTGGAGCAGCAGGACAAGCTCGCCATCCCGCCCGCTGCTTTCCTGCATTAATGCTCACCAAAACACAACGCACCCAGGGGAGAGATACCATGGTAAATAGGTAACCTATTTACCATGGTATCCCTCCCCTGCGGCGGCTGCTCTTGATCTCCGTGAACGCACGCGCTGTCTCCAAACCTTGCAGAGCAGCACATTGAAGCGCTTGAAAACACAGCACAACATTCCCTAATAACACTTGCAATGCATTATGACTTCAAAGGCATGACTTTAAGTCTATGACATTATTATTTATTGATTTTATTTTGTTTTATTTCTTTGATCACCAACTGCCACGACAACACACTCGTTTTTTTATGCAGTACTCCTGACGAACTTCACCCATTGCCCGCATCGTACCGGCTCTGAAGGTAGCTTGTGTTGGAGCAGCAGGACAAGCTCGCCATCCCGCCCGCTGCTTTCCTGCATTAATGCTCACCAGAACACAACGCACCCAGGGGAGAGATAACATGGTAAATAGGTAACCTATTTACCATGGTATCCCTCCCCTGCGGCGGCTGCTCTTGATCTCCGTGAACGCACGCGCTGTCTCCAAACCTTGCAGAGCAGCACATTGAAGCGCTTGAAAACACAGCACAACATTCCCTAATAACACTTGCAATGCATTATGACTTCAAAGGTATGACTTTAAGTCTATGACATTATTATTTATTGATTTTATTTTGTTTTATTTCTTTGATCACCAACTGCCACGACAACACACTGGGTTTTTTATGCAGTACTCCTGACGAACTTCACCCATTGCCCGCATCGTACCGGCTCTGAAGGTAGCTTGTGTTGGAGCAGCAGTTCAAGCTCGCCATCCCCGCCCGCTGCTTTCCTGCATTAATGCTCACCAAAACACAACGCACCCAGGGGAGAGATACCATGGTAAATAGGTAACCTATTTACCATGGTATCCCTCCCCTGCGGCGGCTGCTCTTGATCTCCGTGAACGCACGCGCTGTCTCCAAACCTTGCAGAGCAGCACATTGAAGCGCTTGAAAACACAGCACAACATTCCCTAATAACACTTGCAATGCATTATGACTTCAAAGGTATGGCTTTAAGTCTATGACATTATTATTTATTGATTTTATTTTGTTTTATTTCTTTGATCACCAACTGCCACGACAACACACTCGTTTTTTTATGCAGTACTCCTGACGAACTTCACCCATTGCCCGCATCGTACCGGCTCTTAAGGTAGCTTGTGTTGGAGCAGCAGGACAAGCTCGCCATCCCGCCCGCTGCTTTCCTGCATTAATGCTCACCAAAACATAACGCACCCAGGGGAGAGATACCATGGTAAATAGGTAACCTATTTACCATGGTATCCCTCCCCTGCGGCGGCTGCTCTTGATCTCCGTGAACGCACGCGCTGTCTCCAAACCTTGCAGAGCAGCACATTGAAGCGCTTGAAAACACAGCACAACATTCCCTAATAACACTTGCAATGCATTATGACTTCAAAGGTATGACTTTAAGTCTATGACATTATTATTTATTGATTTTATTTTGTTTTATTTCTTTGATCACCAACTGCCACGACAACACACTCGTTTTTTTATGCAGTACTCCTGACGAACTTCACCCATTGCCCGCATCGTACCGGCTCTTAAGGTAGCTTGTGTTGGAGCAGCAGGACAAGCACGCCATCCCGCCCGCTGCTTTCCTGCATTAATGCTCACCAAAACACAACGCACCCAGGGGAGAGATACCATGGTAAATAGGTAACCTATTTACCATGGTATCCCTCCCCTGCGGCGGCTGCTCTTGATCTCCGTGAACGCACGCGCTGTCTCCAAACCTTGCAGAGCAGCACATTGAAGCGCTTGAAAACACAGCACAACATTCCCTAATAACACTTGCAATGCATTATGACTTCAAAGGTATGACTTTAAGTCTATGACATTATTATTTATTGATTTTATTTTGTTTTATTTCTTTGATCACCAACTGCCACGACAACACACTCGTTTTTTTATGCAGTACTCCTGACGAACTTCACCCATTGCCCGCATCGTACCGGCTCTGAAGGTAGCTTGTGTTGGAGCAGCAGGACAAGCACGCCATCCCCGCCCGCTGCTTTCCTGCATTAATGCTCACCAAAACACAACGCACCCAGGGGAGAGATACCATGGTAAATAGGTAACCTATTTACCATGGTATCCCTCCCCTGCGGCGGCTGCTCTTGATCTCCGTGAACGCACGCGCTGTCTCCAAACCTTGCAGAGCAGCACATTGAAGCGCTTGAAAACACAGCACAACATTCCCTAATAACACTTGCAATGCATTATGACTTCAAAGGTATGGCTTTAAGTCTATGACATTATTATTTATTGATTTTATTTTGTTTTATTTCTTTGATCACCAACTGCCACTACAACACACTCGTTTTTTTATGCAGTACTCCTGACGAACTTCACCCATTGCCCGCATCGTACCGGCTCTTAAGGTAGCTTGTGTTGGAGCAGCAGGACAAGCTCGCCATCCCGCCCGCTGCTTTCCTGCATTAATGCTCACCAAAACACAACGCACCCAGGGGAGAGATACCATGGTAAATAGGTAACCTATTTACCATGGTATCCCTCCCCTGCGGCGGCTGCTCTTGATCTCCGTGAACGCACGCGCTGTCTCCAAACCTTGCAGAGCAGCATATTGAAGCGCTTCAAAACACAGCACAACATTCCCTAATAACACTTGCAATGCATTATGACTTCAAAGGTATGACTTTAAGTCTATGACATTATTATTTATTGATTTTATTTTGTTTTATTTCTTTGATCACCAACTGCCACGACAACACACTCGTTTTTTTATGCAGTACTCCTGACGAACTTCACCCATTGCCCGCATCGTACCGACTCTTAAGGTAGCTTGTGTTGGAGCAGCAGGACAAGCTCGCCATCCCGCCCGCTGCTTTCCTGCATTAATGCTCACCAAAACACAACGCACCCAGGGGAGAGATACCATGGTAAATAGGTAACCTATTTACCATGGTATCCCTCCCCTGCGGCGGCTGCTCTTGATCTCCGTGAACGCACGCGCTGTCTCCAAACCTTGCAGAGCAGCACATTGAAGCGCTTGAAAACACAGCACAACATTCCCTAATAACACTTGCAATGCATTATGACTTCAAAGGTATGACTTTAAGTCTATGACATTATTATTTATTGATTTTATTTTGTTTTATTTCTTTGATCACCAACTGCCACGACAACACACTCGTTTTTTTATGCAGTACTCCTGACGAACTTCACCCATTGCCCGCATCGTACCGGCTCTGAAGGTAGCTTGTGTTGGAGCAGCAGGACAAGCTCGCCATCCCGCCCGCTGCTTTCCTGCATTAATGCTCACCAAAACACAACGCACCCAGGGGAGAGATACCATGGTAAATAGGTAACCTATTTACCATGGTATCCCTCCCCTGCGGCGGCTGCTCTTGATCTCCGTGAACGCACGCGCTGTCTCCAAACCTTGCAGAGCAGCACATTGAAGCGCTTGAAAACACAGCACAACATTCCCTAATAACACTTGCAATGCATTATGACTTCAAAGGTATGACTTTAAGTCTATGACATTATTATTTATTGATTTTATTTTGTTTTATTTCTTTGATCACCAACTGCCACGACAACACACTCGTTTTTTTATGCAGTACTCCTGACGAACTTCACCCATTGCCCGCATCGTACCGGCTCTGAAGGTAGCTTGTGTTGGAGCAGCAGGACAAGCTCGCCATCCCGCCCGCTGCTTTCCTGCATTAATGCTCACCAGAACACAACGCACCCAGGGGAGAGATACCATGGTAAATAGGTAACCTATTTACCATGGTATCCCTCCCCTGCGGCGGCTGCTCTTGATCTCCGTGAACGCACGCGCTGTCTCCAAACCTTGCAGAGCAGCACATTGAAGCGCTTGAAAACACAGCACAACATTCCCTAATAACACTTGCAATGCATTATGACTTCAAAGGTATGACTTTAAGTCTATGACATTATTATTTATTGATTTTATTTTGTTTTATTTCTTTGATCACCAACTGCCACGACAACACACTCGTTTTTTTATGCAGTACTCCTGACGAACTTCACCCATTGCCCGCATCGTACCGGCTCTTAAGGTAGCTTGTGTTGGAGCAGCAGGACAAGCACGCCATCCCGCCCGCTGCTTTCCTGCATTAATGCTCACCAAAACACAACGCACCCAGGGGAGAGATACCATGGTAAATAGGTAACCTATTTACCATGGTATCCCTCCCCTGCGGCGGCTGCTCTTTATCTCCGTGAACGCACGCGCTGTCTCCAAACCTTGCAGAGCAGCACATTGAAGCGCTTGAAAACACAGCACAACATTCCCTAATAACACTTGCAATGCATTATGACTTCAAAGGTATGACTTTAAGTCTATGACATTATTATTTATTGATTTTATTTTGTTTTATTTCTTTGATCACCAACTGCCACGACAACACACTCGTTTTTTTATGCAGTACTCCTGACGAACTTCACCCATTGCCCGCATCGTACCGACTCTTAAGGTAGCTTGTGTTGGAGCAGCAGGACAAGCTCGCCATCCCGCCCGCTGCTTTCCTGCATTAATGCTCACCAAAACACAACGCACCCAGGGGAGAGATACCATGGTAAATAGGTAACCTATTTACCATGGTATCCCTCCCCTGCGGCGGCTGCTCTTGATCTCCGTGAACGCACGCGCTGTCTCCAAACCTTGCAGAGCAGCACATTGAAACGCTTGAAAACACAGCACAACATTCCCTAATAACACTTGCAATGCATTATGACTTCAAAAGGTATGACTTTAAGTCTATGACATTATTATTTATTGATTTTATTTTGTTTTATTTCTTTGATCACCAACTGCCACGACAACACACTCGTTTTTTTATGCAGTACTCCTGACGAACTTCACCCATTGCCCGCATCGTACCGGCTCTTCAGGTAGCTTGTGTTGGAGCAGCAGGACAAGCTCGCCATCCCGCCCGCTGCTTTCCTGCATTAATGCTCACCAGAACACAACGCACCCAGGGGAGAGATACCATGGTAATAGGTAACCTATTTACCATGGTATCCTCCCCTGCGGCGGCTGCTCTTGATCTCCGTGAACGGACGCGCTGTCTCCAACCTTGCAGAGCAGCACATTGAAGCGCTTGAAAACACAGCACACACATTCCCTAATAACACTTGCAATGCATTATGACTTCAAAGGTATGACTTTAAGTCTATGACATTATTATTTATTGATTTATTTTGTTTTATTACTTTGATCACCAACTGCCACGACAACACACTGGGTTTTTTATGCAGTACTCCTGACGAACTTCACCCATTGCCCGCATCCTACCGGCTCTGAAGGTAGCTTGTGTTGGAGCCCGCAGGACAAGCTCGCCATCCCGCCCGCTGCTTTCCTGCATTAATGCTCACCAAAACACAACGCACCCAGGGGAGAGATACCATGGTAAATAGGTAACCTATTACCATGGTATCCCTCCCCTGCGGCGGCTGCTCTTGATCTCCGTGAACGCACGCGCTGTCTCCAAACCTTGCAGAGCAGCACATTGAAGCGCTTGAAAACACAGCACAACATTCCCTAATAACACTTGCAATGCATTATGACTTCAAAGGTATGACTTAAGTCTATGACATTATTATTTATTGATTTTATTTTGTTTTATTTCTTTGATCACCAACTGCCACGACAACACACTCGTTTTTTTATGCAGTACTCCTGACGAACTTCACCCATTGCCCCGCATCGTACCGGCTCTTAAGGTAGCTTGTGTTGGAGCAGCAGGACAAGCTCGCATCCCGCCCGCTGCTTTCCTGCATTAATGCTCACCAAAACACAACGCACCCAGGGGAGAGATACCATGGTAAATAGGTAACCTATTTACCATGGTATCCCTCCCCTGCGGCGGCTGCTCTTGATCTCCGTGAACGCACGCGCTGTCTCCAAACCTTGCAGAGCAGCACATTGAAGCGCTTGAAAACACAGCACAACATTCCCTAATAACACTTGCAATGCATTATGACTTCAAAGGTATGACTTTAAGTCTATCACATTATTATTTATTGATTTATTTTGTTTTATTTCTTTGATCACCAACTGCCACGACAACACACTCGTTTTTTTATGCAGTACTCTTGACGAACTTCACCCATTGCCCGCATCGTACCGGCTCTGAAGGTAGCTTGTGTTGGAGCTTGTGTTGGACAGCAGGACAAGCTCGACATCCCGCCCGCTGCTTTCCTGCATTAATGCTCACCAAAACACAACGCACCCAGGGGAGAGATACCATGGTAAATAGGTAACCTATTTACCATGGTAAATAGGTAACCTATTTACCATGGTATCCCTCCCCTGTGGCGGCTGCTCTTGATCTCCGTGAACGCACGCGCTGTCTCCAAACCTTGCAGAGCAGCACATTGAAGCGCTTGAAAACACAGCACAACATTCCCTAATAACACTTGCAATGCATTATGACTTCAAAGGTATGACTTAAGTCTATGACATTATTATTTATTGATTTTATTTTGTTTTATTTCTTTGATCACCAACTGCCACGACAACACACTCGTTTTTTATGCAGTACTCCTGACGAACTTCACCCATTGCCCGCATCGTACCGACTCTTAAGGTAGCTTGTGTTGGAGCAGCAGGACAAGCTCGCCATCCACCCGCTGCTTTCCTGCATTAATGCTCACCAAAACACAACGCACCCAGGGGAGAGATACCATGGTAAATAGGTAACCTATTGACCATGGTATCCCTCCCCTGCGGCGGCTGCTCTTGATCTCCCGTGAACGCACGCGCTGTCTCCAAACCTTGCAGAGCTGCACATTGAAGCGCTTGAAAACACAGCACAACATTAACTAATAACACTTGCAATGCATTATGACTTCAAAGGTATGACTTTAAGTCTATGACATTATTATTTATTGATTTTATTTTGTTTTATTTCTTTGATCACCAACTGCCACGACACACCCTGGGTTTTTTATGCAGTACTCCTGACGAACTTCACCCATTGCCCGCATCGTACCGGCTCTGAAGGTAGCTTGTGTTGGAGCAGCAGGACAAGCTCGCATCCCGCCCGCTGCTTTCCGCATTAATGCTCACCAAAACACAACGCACCAGGGAGAGATACCATGGTAAATAGGTAACCTATTTACCATGGTATCCCTCCCCTGCGCGCGGCTGCTCTTGATCTCCGTGAACGCACGCGCTGTCTCCAAACCTTGCAGAGCAGCACATTGACGCGCTTGAAAACACAGCACAACATTCCCTAATAACACTTGCAATGCATTATGACTTCAAAGGTATGACTTTAAGTCTATGACATTATTATTTATTGATTTTATTTTGTTTTATTTCTTTGTATCATCCAACTGCCACGACAACACACTCGTTTTTTTATGCAGTACTCCTGACGAACTTCACCCATTGCCCGCATCGTAGCCGACTCTTAAGGTAGCTTGTGTTGGAGCAGCAGGACAAGCTCGCCATCCCACCCGCTGCTTTCCTGCATTAATGCTCACCAAAACACAACGCACCCAGGGGAGAGATACCATGGTAAATAGGTAACCTATTGACCATGGTATCCCTCCCCTGCGGCGGCTGCTCTTGATCTCCGTGAACGCACGCCGCTGTCTCCAAACCTTGCAGAGCAGCACATTGAAGCGCTTGAAAACACAGCACAACATTCCCTAATAACACTTGCAATGCATTATGACTTCAAAGGTATGACTTTAAGTCTAGGACATTATTATTTATTGATTTTATTTTGTTTTATTTCTTTGATCACCAACTGCCACGACAACACACTCGTTTTTTTATGCAGTATTTTTTTATGCAGTACTCCTGACGAACTTCACCCATTGCCCGCATCGTACCGGCTCTGAAGGTAGCTTGTGTTGGAGCAGCAGGACAAGCTCGCCATCCCCGCCCGCTGCTTTCCTGCATTAATGCTCACCAAAACACAACGCACCCAGGGGAGAGATACCATGGTAAATAGGTAAACCTATTTACCATGGTATCCCTCCCCTGCGGCGGCTGCTCTTGATCTCCGTGAACGCACGCGCTGTCTCCAAACCTTGCAGAGCAGCACATTGAAGCGCTTGAAAACACAGCACAACATTCCCTAATAACACTTGCAATGCATTATGACTTCAAAGGTATGACTTTAAAGTCTATGACATTATTATTTAGTGATTTTATTTTGTTTTATTTCTTTGATCACCAACTGCACGACAGGTAGCTTGTGTTGGAGCTTCTGAAGGTAGCTTGTGTTGGAGCAGCAGGACAAGCTCGCCATCCCCGCCCGCTGCTTTCCTGCATTAATGCTCACCAAAACACAACGCACCCAGGGGAGAGATACCATGGTAAATAGGTAACCTATTTACCATGGTATCCCTCCCCTGCGGCGGCTGCTCTTGATCTCCGTGAACGCACGCGCTGTCTCCAAACCTTGCAGAGCAGCACATTGAAGCGCTTGAAAACACAGCACAACATTCCCTAATAACACTTGCAATGCATTATGACTTCAAAGGTATGACTTTAAGTCTATGACATTATTATTTAGTGATTTTATTTTGTTTTTATTTCTTTGATCACCAACTGCCCACGACAACACACTCGTTTTTTTTATGCAGTACTCCTGACGAACTTCACCCATTGCCCGCATCGTACCCGGCTCTGAAGGTAGCTTGTGTTGGAGCAGCAGGACAAGCTCGCCATCCCCCGCCCGCTGCTTTCCTGCATTAATGCTCACCAAAACACAACGCACCCAGGGGAGAGATACCATGGTAAATAGGTAACCTTTTTACCATGGTATCCCTCCCCTGCGGCGGCTGCTCTTGATCTCCGTGAACGCACGCGCTGTCTCCAAACCTTGCAGAGCAGCACATTGAAGCGCTTGAAAAACACAGCACAAACATTCCCTAATAACACTTGCAATGCATTATAACTTCAAAGGTATGACTTTAAGTCTATGACATTATTATTTATTGATTTTATTTTGTTTTATTTCTTTGATCACCAACTGCCACGACAACACACTCGTTTTTTTATGCAGTACTCCTGACGAACTTCACCCATTGCCCGCATCGTACCGACTCTTAAGGTAGCTTGTGTTGGAGCAGCAGGACAAGCTCGCCATCCCGCCCGCTGCTTTCCTGCATTAATGCTCACCAAAACACAACGCACCTATTTACCATGGTATCCCTCCCCTGCGGCGGCTGCTCTTGATCTCCGTGAACGCACGCGCTGTCTCCAAACCTTGCAGAGCAGCACATTGAAGCGCTTGAAAACACAGCACAACATTCCCTAATAACACTTGCAATGCATTATGACTTCAAAGGTATTTCTTTAAGTCTATGACATTATTATTTATTGATTTTATTTTGTTTTATTTCTTTGATCACCAACTGCCACGACAACACACTCGTTTTTTTATGCAGTACTCCTGACGAACTTCACCCATTGCCCGCATCGTACCGGCTCTGAAGGTAGCTTGTGTTGGAGCAGCAGGACAAGCTCGCCATCCGCCCGCTGCTTTCCTGCATTAAATGCTCACCAAAACACAACGCACCCAGGGGAGAGATACCATGGTAAATAGGTAACCTATTTACCATGGTATCCCTCCCCTGCGGCGGCTGCTCTTGATCTCCGTGAACGCACGCGCTGTCTCCAAACCTTGCAGAGCAGCACATTGAAGCGCTTGAAAACACAGCACAACATTCCCTAATAACACTTGCAATGCATTATGACTTCAAAGGTATGACTTTAAGTCTATGACATTATTATTTATTGATTTTATTTTGTTTTATTTCTTTGATCACCAACTGCCACGACAACACACTCGTTTTTTTATGCAGTACTCCTGACGAACTTCACCCATTGCCCGCATCGTACCGGCTCTTAAGGTAGCTTGTGTTGGAGCAGCAGGACAAGCTCGCCATCCCGCCCGCTGCTTTCCTGCATTAATTGCTCACCAAAACACAACGCACCCAGGGGAGAGATACCATGGTAAATAGGTAACCTATTTACCATGGTATCCCTCCCCTGCGGCGGCTGCTCTTGATCTCCGTGAACGCACGCGCTGTCTCCAAACCTTGCAGAGCAGCACATTGAAGCGCTTGAAAACACAGCACAACATTCCCTAATAACACTTGCAATGCATTATGACTTCAAAGGTATGACTTTAAGTCTATGACATTATTATTTATTGATTTTATTTTGTTTTATTTCTTTGATCACCAACTGCCACGACAACACACTCGTTTTTTTATGCAGTACTCCTGACGAACTTCACCCATTGCCCGCATCGTACCGGCTCTGAAGGTAGCTTGTGTTGGAGCAGCAGGACAAGCTCGCCATCCGCCCCGCTGCTTTCCCTTCATTAATGCTCACCAAAACACAACGCACCCAGGGGAGAGATACCATGGTAAATAGGTAACCTATTTACCATGGTATCCCTCCCCTGCGGCGGCTGCTCTTGATCTCCGGCTGCTCTTGATCTCCGTGAACGCACGCGCTGTCTCCAAACCTTGCAGAGCAGCACATTGAAGCGCTTGAAAACACAGCACAACATTCCCTAATGACACTTGCAATGCATTATGACTTCAAAGGTATGACTTTTAAGTCTATGACATTATTATTTATTGATTTTATTTTGTTTTATTTCTTTGATCACCAACTGCCACGACAACACACTCGTTTTTTTATGCAGTACTCCTGACGAACTTCACCCATTGCCCGCATCGTACCGGCTCTGAAGGTAGCTTGTGTTGGAGCAGCAGGACAAGCACGCCATCCCCGCCCGCTGCTTTCCTGCATTAATGCTCACCAAAACACAACGCACCCAGGGGAGAGATACCATGGTAAATAGGTAACCTAAATAGGTAACCTATTTACCATGGTATCCCTCCCCTGCGGCGGCTGCTCTTGATCTCCGTGAACGCACGCGCTGTCTCCAAACCTTGCAGAGCAGCACATTGAAGCGCTTGAAAACACAGCACAACATTCCCTAATAACACTTGCAATGCATTATGACTTCAAAGGTATGACTTTAAGTCTATCACATTATTATTTATTGATTTTATTTTGTTTTATTTCTTTTGATCACCAACTGCCACGAAAACACACTCGTTTTTTTATGCAGTACTCCTGACGAACTTCACCCATTGCCCGCATCGTACCGGCTCTGAAGGTAGCTTGTGTTGAAGCAGCAGGACAAGC
>NW_026708239.1:0-67500 GCF_902713425.1 Acipenser ruthenus
ATTTACGTTTGCACTCTGTTTTCAAACTGCTTGGAATCATAATTTTTTTGTAACACTGTTTATTAATGGTATACAGTGTTAGATATGCTAATGTGTTGGAACCGCGACTGCACGGCTGTCTGTCGGAAACACAGAACCGCGACCCGCCATCCCTCGCTTTCTGAGGCCCGTCTGGCACTTTGCCGTCCGGCGAGGCGAGTATTCGGAGCGCTGCCCCCTGCTGGTGAGGGGGTGAGCGTGCAGCTCTGCCTGACAAGCTGGCACTGCAGAGCTCGGGGGAGACTGAATCACCAGCCAGATGTTTCGTTCGCACATTAGTGCAGTTTGACCTTCCTTCTCCTTCCTCTCTCTGTCTCTCCCTCCCTTTCTCTCTCTCTCTACCTCTGACTGATTCTCTCTCCCTCCTAATCTCTCTCTCCCTCCCAGCTTCTCTCTCTCTCTCTCTCTCTCTCTCTCTCTCTCTCTCTCTCTCTCTCTCTCTCCCCCCCCCCTTACTGGCAGAATTACACACATTTGCATATCAGAAGCTTAGCTAATTGTTTCAGAGACCAATATCCATCTCATGCTTCAGGCTACAGACACACAGTCAATAGCCAATACTGTAGCAGTGCCAATAGACCACACTGTGGCAGTGTCAATAGACATGATGTTGTCTGTGCTTTAGACCCAGATGAGAGGCAGCACTGTGGGGTCAAGCCTGAGTTCGGTCAGGGCTGTAAGCTGTCACAGTGTCCTGATGTCACAGTTGAAAGACATTCTGTTCTGTTGGTCTATTAATCTCATTGTTTAACTGCTGACAAGCTCTGATCTGCTTAATCAATTTTTTTTTTTTTTTTTTTTTTTGAGTGGCTAAGCAGGTTCCAATCTGGGGGGCTAGGTGGCGCTAGAGGGTTCATGTTAATGCACTAGACCAGCCTTTCACCTTCCTCTGGAGGCCTGGGTTCCAATCTGGAGGGCTAGGTGGCGCTAGCGGGTTCATGTTAATGCACTAGACCAGCCTTTCACCTTCCTCTGGAGGCCTGGGTTCCAATCTGGAGGGCTAGGGGGCACTAGCAGGTTCATCTCTCTCTCAGTTGGAGACAGTGTCTCTCCCTCTCTCTCCCCCCTCCTCTCTCTCTCAATTGGAGACAGTGTCTCTCCCTCTCTCTCCCCCCCTCCTCTCTCTCTCAGTTGGAGACAGTGTCTCTCCCTCTCTCTCCCCCCTCCTTTCTCTCTCAGTTGGAGACAGTCTCTCTCTCTCCTCCATCCCCCCTCCCCTCTCTCTCCCCTCCTCTCTCTCTCAGGCTGACTGATAGCCGCTCAGTTCCGGCTCTACTCGGATATTCATTGAATCTCAAGTGCTTCGCTTAGCTTAGCCCCCCCTCCCTCTCTCCTCCTCCTCTCCCCTCCCTCTCTCCTCTCCTCTCCCTCTCTTTATCTCTTGCTCTCATGTGACCAGGTTGTAATTATTTTTGTAATGCCTCTTCCTAATGTTCACATTGACTCCCTCTCTCTCCTCCTCTCCCTCTCTCCCCTCCCTCTCTCTCCTCCTCTCCCTCTTTCCCCTCCCTCTCTCCTCCTCTCCCCTCCCTTTCTCCTCCTCTCCCTCTTCCCTCCCTCCTCTCTTCTCCTCTCCCCCTCCCTCTGTCTCCTCCTCTCTCCGTCTCTCCCTTCCCTCTCCCCTCCCTCCCTCTCCTCCTCCTCCTCTCCCCTCCCTCTCTCCTCCTCTCCCTCTCCTCTCCCCCTCCCTCTCTCTCCTCCTCCTCCTCCTCCACCCCTCTCCTCCTCTCCCTCTCCTCTCTCCGTCTCTCCCTTCCCTCTCCTCCTCTCCCCTCTCTCTCCTCTCTCCCCCTCCCTCTCTCTCCTCCTCCTCCTCCTCTCCCCCTCCCTCCCTCTCCTCCTCCTCCTCCTCTCCCCTCCCTCTCTCCTCCTCTCCCTCTCCTCTCCCCCTCCCTCTCTCTCCTCCTCCTCCACCCCTCTCCTCCTCTCCCTCTCCTCTCTCCGTCTCTCCCTTCCCTCTCCTCCTCTCCCCTCTCTCTCCTCTCTCCCCCTCCCTCTCTCTCCTCCTCCTCTCCCCCTCCCTCTCTCTCCTCCTCCTCCTCTCCCCCTCCCTCTCTCTCTCCTCCTCTCCCTCTCCTCTCCCCCTCCCTCTCTCTCCTCCTCCTCCTCCACCCCTCTCCTCCTCTCCCTCTCCTCTCTCTGTCTCTCCCTTCCCTCTCCTCCTCTCCCCTCCCTCTCTCTCTCCTCTCTCCCCCTCCCTCTCTCTCCTCCTCCTCCTCTCCCCCTCCCTCTCTCTCCTCCTCCTCTCTCTCCTGTATGCAGTCCTGTAGTTATGCTGTATGCACTGGTACAGTGCAGTGTTGTATTTTAACCCGCAATGTCTCCTCCCGTGCTGCAGGTGGCGTCAGCGGGGCTGCAAACCGACCGTTCTCCATGAGGAGGAGAAGAAGATGCCGGCTCTGCCAGCACTGCTGCTGCTGTCGATTCACTTCCTCTTCCTGTTTCTGACCATGGTCCCGCCCCCTTACAGCCAAGGAGCCGTGCTGTCTTCACTGCGAATGGGTGAGGAGCCCGATCAGCAATACTGATCAATAACACTGCACTGATCAGCAATACTGATCAATAACACTGCACTGATCAATAACACTGCACTGATCAGCAATACTGATCAATAACACTGCACTGATCAATAACACTGCACTGATCAGCAATACTGATCAATAACACTGCACTGATCAGCAATACTGATCAATAACACTGCACTGATCAATAACACTGCACTGACTGGTAATGTTCACCTCATTGCGTATACACCACATGGACCAATAATATCACAGTATGATTATTCCACTTTATTCTTTCTTTCTTTCTTTCTTTCTTTCTTTCTTTCTTTCTTTCTCTCTCTCTCTTTCTATAATGTCATGTTCTACTCCTGGCAGCGTGTTGTTATTAATTCACCAGCACGGTAATGAAAGCATTCAGCGCCGCTCCCAGCAGAGATATTTAAGCTAATATAGGCTGAAAACAGAGGCTTGTTTAAACGGCAGCGACGTTTCTATTAAAATACAAAGACATTGAATCATAATCTGGGTGACGGAAGGACCAACGCCATTACAGATATGTAGTATCGGGCCCGACAGCGGGTGCGTTTTAATGAGGTCCTAATACTGATTAATGCAGACGTGACCTTTCTGCATTTCCCTGCTGTGGAAATATGGAGAGAAGCGGATTTGCATAACGCACGCTCGCTCGCTTCCTGGGGGGGGGGATATTTAATCTTTGTACCGTGTTTGCAATCATTAAATTAATTGCAATCACTGAAATATGTGTTTTTAAATTGACGTGTCTGCCTTGAGGACGGTGCTTTGACTCTAGCCCTGATTGACTCAATGTATCTCAGTGTATTAACTCTCTCCTCTCTCTCCTCTCCTATCCTCTCCTCTCCTCTCCTCTCCTCTCCTCTCCTCCTCTCTCTCAGCCGCTATCCTTGATGATCAGACAGTGTGTGGTCGAGGGGAGAGGCTGGCTCTAGTGTGTATCTCAGTGTATTAACTCTCTCCTCTCTCTCCTCTCCTCTCCTCCTCTCTCTCAGCCGCTATCCTTGATGATCAGACAGTGTGTGGTCGAGGGGAGAGGCTGGCTCTAGTGTGTGTCTCAGTGTATTAACTCTCTCCTCTCCTCTCTCTCCTCTCCTCTCCTCCTCTCTCTCAGCCGCTATCCTTGATGATCAGACAGTGTGTGGTCGAGGGGAGAGGCTGGCTCTAGTGTGTGTCTCAGTGTATTAACTCTCTCTCCTCTCCTCTCTCTCCTCTCCTCTCCTCCTCTCTCCTCCTCTCTCTCAGCCGCTATCCTTGATGATCAGACAGTGTGTGGTCGAGGGGAGAGGCTGGCTCTAGCTCTGGCTCGTGAGAATATTAACAGCATCACCGAGGTCCCAGCGAAGGCAAGGGTGGAGGTGGAGATATTCGAGCTGCAGAGAGACTCCCAGTACGAGACCACTGACACCAGTGAGTACCAGTATAGCACCAGTACAGACCAGCACCAGCATGGTAAAGCATAGGGAAGCATTGTAAAGCACAGAGAGGTCTGGTAAAGCATAGGGAAGCATTGTAAAGCACAGAGAGGTCTGGTAAAGCATAGGGAAGCATTGTAAAGCACAGAGAGGTCTGGTAAAGCATAGGGAAGCATTGTAAAGCACAGAGAGGTCTGGTAAAGCATAGGGAAGCATTGTAAAGCACAGAGAGGTCTGGTAAAGCATATTAAAAAACAAAGCACAATTACTAATCCTGATAAAATTTTCTCATATAAAAAGCACAGCAAAGTGTAATAAAGGACAGTGAAAGCATGATAAAGCATAGGGGAGCACTGTGAAGCACAGAGAGGGTTATAATAATATAATGATTCATATGTATGTTTTGTGTGTCTCAATCTCTCTCTCGCTCTCTCTCTCAGTGTGTCAGATCTTGCCGAAGGGTGTGGTCTCTGTGTTAGGCCCCGCCTCCAGCCCCGCCTCTGGTTCTACTGTCAGTCACATCTGCGGGGAGAAAGAGGTGAGTGCATGCGTTGCCATGGAGACACTGCACAGTGCTGCACTGCGGCCACGTCTGTCTGTCTGTCTGTCTGGTACTGACACGACATCATGGGTCTGCAAGTGGTTACCAGCAGTGTGTATGGGTACAGGCAATTGAAATCATGTCATAATACCAAAGTATGTGTCTCCTCCTCCCCCCTCCTCCCCCCATCCCCTCTCTCAGGTCCCCCATGTGAAGATCGGTCCCGAGGAGACGCCCCGCCTGCCCTACCTGCGCTTTGCCTCGGTCAGCCTGTACCCCAGCAACGAGGACCTGAGCCTGGCCCTGAGAGCCATCCTGAGCTTCTTCAGCTTCCCCTCCACCAGCCTGATCTGCGCCAAGGCAGAGTGTGAGAGTGCAGCTGCACACACTGAGACACACCCACACCCACACCCACACACCCCACACACACCCACACCCACACCCACACCCACACTGAGACACACCCACACCCACACCCACACTGAGACACACCCACACACCCCACGCACACCCACACCCACACCCACACACCCCACACACACCCACACCCACACCCACACCCACACTGAGACACACCCACACACACCCACACTGAGACACACCCACACACCCCACCCACACCCACACCCACACCCACACTGAGACACACCCACACCCACACCCACACTGAGACACACCCACACACCCCACGCACACCCACACCCACACCCACACACCCCACACACACCCACACCCACACCCACACCCACACTGAGACACACCCACACCCACACTGAGACACACCCACACACCCCACGCACACCCACACCCACACCCACACCCACACACCCCACACACACCCACACCCACACCCACACCCACACTGAGACACACCCACACCCACACCCACACTGAGACACACCCACACCCACACCCACACTGAGACACACCCACACACCCCACGCACACCCACACCCACACCCACACACCCCACACACACCCACACCCACACCCACACCCACACTGAGACACACCCACACCCACACCCACACTGAGACACACCCACACACCCCACGCACACCCACACCCACACCCACACACCCCACACACACCCACACCCACACCCACACCCACACTGAGACACACCCACACCCACACTGAGACACACCCACACACCCCACGCACACCCACACTGAGACACACCCACACACCCCACGCACACCCACACCCACACCCACACCCACACTGAGACACACCCACACCCACACCCACACCCACACCCACACTGAGACACACCCACACACACCCACACCCACACTGAGACACACCCACACACCCCACGCACACCCACACCCACACCCACACACCCCACACACACCCACACCCACACCCACACCCACACTGAGACACACCCACACCCACACCCACACCCACACCCACACCCACACACCCCACGCACACCCACACCCACACCCACACCCACACTGATACACACCCACACACCCCACGCACACACACACCCACACCCACACCCACACTGATACACACCCACACTGATACACACCCCCACACACACTGATACACACCCACACACCCCACGCACACACACACCCACACTGATACACACCCACACACCCCACGCACACCCACACCCACACCCACACCCACACCCACACTGATACACACCCACACTGATACACACCCCCACACCCACTGATACACACCCACACACCCACACACACAGACTGAGACACACCCACACACCCCACGCACACACACACCCACACCCACACCCACACTGATACACACCCCCACACACACTGATACACACCCACACACCCACACACACACACACACACTGAGACACCCACACCCACACTGATACACAGTCACACACCCACACACACTGAGACACACCCCACACGTACACCCACTCACACACCCAACACACATCCACACACGCACTGATACACCCACCCCCCCCACACACACACACAGACACACCCCCCCCCACACACACACAGACACACACACACACACACACACACAGACACACACACACACTGATACACCGACCCACACACCCACACACACACACAGACACTGACACACACCCACACACACACACCCACCCACACCCACCCACACAGCACAGCACACAGCAGCCTCACTGTGAGTATACAGCAGCCTCACTGTGAGTATACAGCAGCCTCACTGTGAGTATAACCCCCCTCGCTGCAGGTCTCCTGCGCTTGGAGGAGCTGGTGCGGCACTTCCTGATCTCGCGGGACACGCTGTCGATCCGCATGCTGGACGAGAGCCAGGACCCCACCCCCCTGCTGAAGGAGATCCGGGACGACAAGATCGGCACCATCATCATCGACGCCAACGCCTCCGTGTCATACCTCATACTGAGGAAGGTGAGAGCGGGGCAGCACAGGACAGGGGACAGCACAGTGCTTTACCATGCTTCCCTGTGCTTTACCACACCTCTCTGTGCTTTACCATGCTTCCCTATGCTTTACCAGACCTCTCTGTGCTTTACCATGCTTGCCTATGCTTTACCAGACCTCTCTGTGCTTTACCATGCTTGCCTATGCTTTACCAGACCTCTCTGTGCTTTACAATGCTTGCCTATGCTTTACCAGACCTCTCTGTGCTTTACAATGCTTCCCTATGCTTTACCAGACCTCTCTGTGCTTTACCATGCTTCCCTAAGCTTTACCAGACCTCTCTGTGCTTTACAATGCTTCCCTATGCTTTACCAGACCTCTCTGTGCTTTACAATGCTTCCCTATGCTTTACCACACCTCTCTGTGCTTTACAATGCTTCCCTATGCTTTACCACACCTCTCTGTGCTTTACAATGCTTCCCTATGCTTTACCACACCTCTGTGCTTTACAATGCTTCCCTATGCTTTACCACACCTCTCTGTGCTTTACAATGCTTCCCTATGCTTTACCAGACCTCTCTGTGCTTTACCTCTCTCTCTTCTCAGGCTGCAGAGTTGGGGATGACGTCAGCGTTCTACAAGTACATCCTCACGACTATGGTAAGCCTGCCTCGATTGTGTCTGAGGAGCCAGCATGGCTGGAGACTGCGATCACTTACAGTGGTCCAGTCCGGAAATCATTGTGCGCATCTGATTTGTGGAAATGACTCTCTCCCGTTCCCACCTCCCTCTCCCCTCTCTCCCCTCCTCACCCCCAGGATTTCCCTCTGCTCCGGTTGGATGATATAGTGGACGAGCAGTCTAACATCCTGGGCTTCTCCATGCTCAACACGACCCACCCGTTCTACGTGGAGTTCCTGAGGAGTCTCAACATGTCCTGGAGAGAGAACTGCGAGATGAGCCTGTACCCCGGGCCAGCGGTGAGTCTGTGTGTCTGTGTGTCTGTCTGTGAGTGTCTGTGTGTCTGCGTGTCTGTGTGTCTGTCTGCGTGTCTGTGTGTCTGTCTGCATGTCTGTGTGTCTGTCTGTCTCTGAGCCTGTCTGTCTGTCTGTGTGTCTGTCTGTCTGTCTGTCTGTGTGTCTGTCTGTCTGTGAGTCTGTTTGGCTAGCTGTCTGTCTGTCTCAGCTCTCCTCAGCTCTCATGTTTGATGCGGTGCACGTGGTAGTCAGTGCAGTCTCTCTCTCTCTCTCTCTCTCTCAGCTCTCCTCAGCTCTCATGTTTGATGCGGTGCACATGGTAGTCAGTGCGGTCTCTCTCTCTCTCTCTCTCTCTCAGCTCTCCTCAGCTCTCATGTTTGATGCGGTGCACGTGGTAGTCAGTGCGGTCTCTCTCTCTCTCTCTCTCTCAGCTCTCCTCAGCTCTCATGTTTGATGCGGTGCACGTGGTAGTCAGTGCGTTCTCTCTCTCTCTCTCTCTCAGCTCTCCTCAGCTCTCATGTTTGATGCGGTGCACGTGGTAGTCAGTGTGGTCTCTCTCTCTCTCTCTCTCTCTCTCTCTCAGCTCTCCTCAGCTCTCATGTTTGATGCGGTGCACATGGTAGTCAGTGCGGTCTCTCTCTCTCTCTCTCTCTCTCTCTCAGCTCTCCTCAGCTCTCATGTTTGATGCGGTGCACGTGGTAGTCAGTGCGGTCTCTCTCTCTCTCTCTCTCAGCTCTCCTCAGCTCTCATGTTTGATGCGGTGCACGTGGTAGTCAGTGCGGTCTCTCTCTCTCTCTCTCTCTCTCTCTCTCAGCTCTCCTCAGCTCTCATGTTTGATGCGGTGCACGTGGTAGTCAGTGCGGTCTCTCTCTCTCTCTCTCTCTCAGCTCTCCTCAGCTCTCATGTTTGATGCGGTGCACGTGGTAGTCAGTGTGGTCTCTCTCTCTCTCTCTCAGCTCTCCTCAGCTCTCATGTTTGATGCGGTGCATGTGGTAGTCAGTGCGTTCTCTCTCTCTCTCTCTCTCTCAGCTCTCCTCAGCTCTCATGTTTGATGCGGTGCACGTGGTAGTTAGTGCAGTGCGGGAGTTGAATCGCAGTCAGGAGATCGGGGTGAAGCCGCTGTCCTGCACCTCCCCTCAGATCTGGCAGCACGGGACCAGCCTCATGAACTACCTGAGGATGGTGAGAAACACTCCCTCCATCCTTCCTTCTGTCCATCCCCTCCATCCATCCATCCCCCCTCTCTCTCCTTCTATCCCTCCCTCCCTCTATCCATCCCTCCTTCCAGCCCTTCCTCCATCCATCCCACCCTCCATTCATTTCTAACTCTACCTAGACATCCCTCTATCCCTCTCTCTCCCTTTCTCCCTCTCCCTGTTCCCTGTCCCCTCTCTCCCTCCTCTCAGTCCCTTCTTCTCCCTCTTCCCTCTCATCTCTCCTCTCCCCTCTCCCCTCTCCCCTCTCTCTCAGGTGGAGTATGATGGGCTCACTGGTCGCGTGGAGTTCAACAGTAAAGGCCAGAGAACCAACTACACCCTCCGAATCCTGGAGAAGCACCGCGGGGGTCACAAAGAGGTCAGAACGGGGTCACACAGGGGTCACAAATGGACAAGGGCTGTCCTCTGTTATATCAGTTAATATCTACAGCTGACCCTGTCTCTTATATCAGTTACACTTATTTTAATTAACATTCTCCCCCTTTCCCTCTCCACCTCCCTCTCTCCCTCCCTCTCCCTCTCTCCGTCTCTCAGATTGGTATCTGGTATTCTAACAACACGCTAGCGATGAACGCCACGACGCTGGATATCAACGTGTCAGAAACCCTGACCAACAAAACGCTGATCATCACCACCATATTGGTAAGGTCACAACTAGCACTGGTCTCACCACATCCATATTGGTAAGGTCACACCTAACACTGTTCTCATCACATCTGTGTTGGTGAGGTCAAAACCACCACTGTCCTTATCACCACCCTATCGGTAAGGTCACAACTAATGCAGTTCTCAGCACCACCATGTTGGTGAGGTCAAAAAACACCACTATCACCACCATATTGGTAAAGTCACAACTAGCACTGGTCTCACCACATCCATATTGGTAAGGTCACACCTAACACTGTTTTCATCACATTTGTTTTGGTGAGGTCAAAACCACCACTGGCCTTATCGCTGCCATATTGGTAAGGTCAAAACCAGCACTTTCTTCATCACATCCATATTGGTAAAACAAACACAGACGCCAGGCAGACAGAGAGATGCAGACCGGTCTCTGACGGTGACCTGTATCTCTCCCTCCGTCCCCCGCAGGAGAACCCGTACGTGATGCGCAAGTCGAACTACCAGGAGCTGCAGGGGAACGGTCGGTACGAGGGGTTCTGCGTGGACATGCTGAAGGAGCTCGCCGACATCCTCAAGTTCAAGTTTCGCATCAAGCTGGTGGACGACGGGCTGTACGGGGCGCCAGAACCCAACGGGTCCTGGACCGGCATGGTGGGGGAGCTGATCAACCGGGTAACAGAACCAGCGGGGGAGGGGGATAACGCACTACGATTCAGCAGGGGAATCAGACTGGGACTAACACACTATCCCTCTCCCTCTCCCTCCCTCCCTTTCTCTTTCTCCCTCTCCCTCTCCCTCTCCCTCTCTCTCTCTCCCTCGCTCCCTCTCACTCTCTCTCTCTCTCTCTCTCCCTCTCTCTCCCTCTCCCTCTCCCTCTCCCTCTCCCCCTACCTCTCCCTCTCCCTCTCCCCCTCCCTCTCCCTCTCCCTCTCTCTCTCTCTCTCAGAAAGCTGACCTGGCGGTGGCTGGTTTCACCATCACAGCGGAGCGAGAGAAAGTGATCGACTTCTCCAAACCCTTCATGACCCTGGGGATCAGCATCCTGTACAGAATGCACATGGTGAGAGGAAGGGAGAGGAGATGAGAGAGGGGAGGGAGGAGGGAGAGGAGAGTGGAGGGGAGAGGAGAGTGAGGGGGGAGGGGGGGGTAAGAAAGTGATCGACTTCTCCAAACCCTTCATGACCCTGGGGATCAGCATCCTGTACAGAATGCACATGGTGAGAGGAAGGGAGAGGAGATGAGAGAGGGGAGGGAGGAGGGAGAGGAGAGTGGAGGGGAGAGGAGAGTGAGGGGGGAGGGGGGGGGTAAGAAAGTGATCGACTTCTCCAAACCCTTCATGACCCTGGGGATCAGCATCCTGTACAGAATGCACATGGTGAGAGGAAGGGAGAGGAGATGAGAGAGGGGAGGGAGGAGGGAGAGGAGGAGAGGAGAGGAGATGGAGGGGAGAGAGGGAGGGAGAGGCGAGAGAGGGGAGAGGAGGAAGAGGGGAGAGATTGGTGTTAGTATCCTATATTAGCATAAGAGAAGAGGTGAGAGGGAGAGAAGGAGGGAGTGAAGAGAGGTGAGAGAAAGAGAGAGGTGTTGGTATGCTGTGTTAGGAGATGAGTGCTGTGTGGTGGAGCTGTCACTTGATGTTTGATGCGCTGGGGACCTCTAGTGGATCTCAAAGACATTGCAGCAGCTGCCTGTCACCCGTCGCAGTGTTCCTGGTCGAGGAACACCGAGGAGCTCAACCCTCTCTCTCTCTCTCTCTCTCCCCCTCTCTCTCTCTCTCTCTCAATAAGCTGTTTTCACCACAGGAGAGCTATGAGTGTATCATTTACACTATATAACACCTCCTGTCTCCTCTCTCTTCCCCTCTCTTCCCCTCTCCTCCCTCCTCTCCCCTCTCTCAGGGTCGGAAGCCGGGGTACTTCTCGTTCCTCGATCCTTTCTCTCCAGCGGTCTGGCTCTTCATGCTGCTGGCATACCTGGCTGTGAGCTGCGTGCTGTTCCTGGCAGCCAGGTAACCAACTTACCTGAGACACACTCACCTGAGACACACACTCACCTGAGACACACACTCACCTGAGATACACACACTCACCTGAGACACACACTCACCTGAGATACACACTCACCTGAAAGACACACACTCACCTGAAAGACACACACTCACCTGAGACACACTCACCTGAGACACACACTCACCTGAGACACACACTCACCTGAGATCACACACTCACCTGAGATACACACACTCACCTGAGATACACACACTCACCTGAGATAACACACTCACCTGAGACACACACTCACCTGAGATACACACTCACCTGAGACACACACTCACCTGAGATACACACACTCACCTGAGATACACACTCACCTGAAAGACACACACTCACCTGAAAGACACACACTCACCTGAGACACGCTCACCTGAGACACACACTCACCTGAGACGCACACTCACCTGTGATACACACTCACCTGAGACACACACTCACCTGAGACATTACTTATCTATCTAGCTCACCTGACTGACTAAATTAACTCACCTAAGATCTTACCTGTCTAGCTCACCTGTGTAACTTAACTAAGGTCTTCCCTGTCTCTCGCTCACCCGATTCCTCCTCTCTCCCCCAGACTCAGCCCCTACGAGTGGTACAACCCTCACCCCTGTCTGCAAGACCGACGGGACATTTTGGAAAACCAGTACACACTGGGAAACAGCCTGTGGTTCCCAGTGGGGGGATTCATGCAGCAGGGTTCCGAGATCATGCCGAGGGCCCTGTCAACACGCTGCGTCAGCGGGGTCTGGTCAGTGAGAGACTGAGGGAGAGGGAGAAGGAGAGGGAGGCAGGGGTTAAGAGAGAGGGAGAGGGGGAGGGAGGGAAAGGGGTAGAGAGAGAGGGGTAGAGGGAGAGAGGGAGAAGGAGGGAGGCAGAGGGAGAGGGAGGCAGGAGTAGAGAGAGAGGGAGGGAAAGGGGTAGAGGGAGGGAAGGAGGGAAAGGGGGGGAGGGAGAGAGGCAGAGGGAGAGGTAGAGGGAGATGGAGGGAGGGAGGGAAAGGGAGAGAGAGGGAGGGAGGAAGAGGGAGGCAGGGGTAGAGGGAGAGAGAGAGAGAAGGAGAGGGAGAGGGAAAGGGGTAGAGAGAGAGAGAGAGGGAGGCAGGGGTAGGGGTAGAGGGAGAGGGAGAGGGAGAGGGAGAGGGAGGCAGGAGTAGAGAGAGAGGGAGAGGGAAAGGGAGAGAGGGAGTCAGAGTGAGAGGGAGAGGGAGGGAGAGGGAGGCAGGGTTAGGGAGAGGGAGAGGGAGAGGGAGAGGGAGAGGGGAGAGGGAAAGGGAGAGAGGGAGGCAGAGTGAGAGGGAGAGGGAGAGGGAGAGGGAGAGGGAGAGGGAGAGGGGAGAGGGAGGCAGCAGTAATGCTCCTGGTGTTTTGTAGGTGGGCCTTCACTCTGATCATCATCTCCTCGTACACGGCTAACCTCGCTGCCTTCCTCACCGTGCAGCGCATGGAGGTTCCCATCGAGTCGGCTGACGACCTGGCGGACCAAACCAACATCGAGTACGGGACCATCCACGGGGGGAGCACCATGACCTTCTTCCAGGCACGTACCATCTCCCCCTCCCCCTCACTCTCTCTCTCCCTCACTCCCTCTCTCCCTCCCTCCCCCGTGCCCTCTCTCTCTCTCACTCTCTCTCTCTCACTCTCTCCCTCTCCCCTGTCAGAACTCGCGGTACCAGACGTACCAGCGCATGTGGAACTACATGCAATCGAAGCAGCCCAGCGTGTTTGTGAAGAGCACTGAGGAGGGCATCGCCCGCGTGGTCAACTCCAAGTACGCCTTCCTGCTGGAGAGCACCATGAACGAGTACCACCGCTGGCTCAACTGCAACCTCACCCAGATCGGGGGGCTGCTGGACACCAAGGGCTACGGCATCGGCATGCCCCTGGGTAACAGGACTGCGGAGCGACTCGCACAGCGATACACACACTGCCATACACACAGAGAACAACACACTGCCATACACACAGAGAACAACACACTGCCATACACACGGCGACTCACACAGCGACACACACAGAGAATCACACAGCGACTCACACTGCAACACACACAGAGAATCACACAGCGACACACACTGCGACACACACAGAGAATCACACAGCGACACACACTGCGACACACACTGCGACACACACAGAGAATCACACAGCGACACACACTGCGACACACACTGCGACACACACAGAGAATCACACAGCGACTCACACTGCGACACACACAGAGAATCACACAGCGACACACACTGCGACACACACAGAGAATCACACAGCGACTCACACTGCGACACACACAGAGAATCACACAGCGACTCACACTGCGACACACACAGAGAATCACACAGCGACACACACAGCCATACACACAGCGACACACACAGAGAATCACACAGCGACACACACAGAGAATCACACAGCGACTCACACTGCGACACACACAGAGAATCACACAGCGACACACACAGAGAATCACACAGCGACACACACAGAGAATCACACAGCGACACACACAGAGAATCACACAGCGACTCACACTGCGACACACACAGAGAATCACACAGCGACTCGCACTGCGACACACACAGAGAATCACACAGCGACACACACAGCCATACACACAGAGAATCACACAGCGACTCACACAGAGAATCACACAGCGACTCACACTGCGACACACACAGAGAATCACACAGCGACACACACTGCGACACACACTGCGACACACACAGAGAATCACACAGCGACACACACTGCGACACACACTGCGACACACACAGAGAATCACACAGCGACTCACACTGCGACACACACAGAGAATCACACAGCGACTCACACTGCGACACACACAGAGAATCACACAGCGACACACACAGAGAATCACACAGCGACACACACAGAGAATCACACAGCGACACACACAGAGAATCACACAGCGACTCACACTGCGACACACACAGAGAATCACACAGCGACTCACACAGAGAATCACACAGCGACACACACAGAGAATCACACAGCGACTCGCACTGCGACACACACAGAGAATCACACAGCGACACACACAGCCATACACACAGAGAATCACACAGCGACTCACACAGAGAATCACACAGAGAATCACACAGCGACACACACAGAGAATCACACAGCGACACACACAGAGAATCACACAGCGACTCACACAGCGACACACACAGACAATCACACAGCGACTCACACAGAGAATCACACAGAGAATCACACAGAGAATCACACAGCGACTCACACTGCGACACACACAGAGAATCACACAGCGACTCACACAGAGAATCACACTGCGACACACACAGAGAATCACACAGCCATACACACAGAGAATCACACAGCGACACACACAGAGAATCACACAGCGACTCACACTGCGACACACACAGAGAATCACACAGCGACTCACACAGAGAATCACACTGCGACACACACAGAGAATCACACAGCGACACACACAGCGACACACACAGAGAATCACACTGCGACACACACAGAGAATCACACAGCGACTCACACAGAGAATCACACAGCGACTCGCACTGCGACACACACAGAGAATCACACAGCGACTCGCTCTGCGACACACACAGAGAATCACACAGCCATACACACAGAGAATCACACTGCGACACACACAGAGAATCACACAGCGACTCACACAGAGAATCACACAGCGACTCGCACTGCGACACACACAGAGAATCACACAGCGACTCGCACTGCGACACACACAGAGAATCACACAGCGACTCACACTGCGACACACACAGAGAATCACACAGCGACACACACAGAGAATCACACAGCGACTCACACTGCGACACACACAGAGAATCACACTGCGACACACAGAGAATCACACAGCGACACACACAGAGAATCACACAGCGACTCGCACTGCGACACACACAGAGAATCACACAGCGACTCACACTGCGACACACACAGAGAATCACACAGCGACACACACAGAGAATCACACAGCGACACACACAGAGAATCACACAGCGACTCACACTGCGACACACACAGAGAATCACACTGCGACACACACAGAGAATCACACAGCGACTCGCACTGCGACACACACAGAGAATCACACAGCGACTCGCACTGCGACACACACAGAGAATCACACAGCGACACACACAGCCATACACACAGAGAATCACACAGCCATACACACAGAGAATCACACAGCGACTCACACTGCGACACACACAGAGAATCACACAGCGACACACACAGAGAATCACACAGCGACTCACACTGCGACACACACAGAGAATCACACAGCGACACACACAGAGAATCACACAGCGACTCACACTGCGACACACACAGAGAATCACACAGCGACACACACAGAGAATCACACAGCGACTCGCACTGCGACACACACAGAGAATCACACAGCGACACACACAGAGAATCACACAGCCATACACACAGAGAATCACACAGCGATACACACAGCGACTCACACAGCGACACACACAGAGAATCACACAGCGACTCACACTGCGACACACACAGAGAATCACACAGCGACACACACAGAGAATCACACAGCGACTCGCACTGCGACACACACAGAGAATCACACAGCGACTCACACTGCGACACACACAGAGAATCACACAGCGACACACACAGAGAATCACACAGCGACTCGCACTGCGATACACACAGCGACTCACACAGCGACACACACAGAGAATCACACAGCCATACACACAGCGATACACACTGCCATACACACAGCGACTCACACAGCGACACACACAGAGAATCACACAGCGACTCACACTGCGACACACACAGAGAATCACACAGCGACACACACAGAGAATCACACAGCGACTCACACTGCGACACACACAGAGAATCACACAGCGACACACACAGAGAATCACACAGCGACACACACAGAGAATCACACAGCCATACACACAGAGAATCACACAGCGACACACACAGAGAATCACACAGCGACTCACACTGCGACACACACAGAGAATCACACAGCGACACACACAGAGAATCACACAGCGACACACACAGAGAATCACACAGCCATACACACAGAGAATCACACAGCGACACACACAGAGAATCACACAGCGACTCACACTGCCATACACACAGAGAATCACACAGCGACACACACAGAGAATCACACAGCGATACACACAGAGAATCACACAGCGACACACACAGAGAATCACACAGCGACACACACAGAGAATCACACAGCGATACACACAGAGAATCACACAGCGACACACACAGAGAATCACACAGCGACTCACACTGCGACACACACAGAGAATCACACAGCGACTCACACAGCGACACACACAGAGAATCACACAGCGACACACACAGAGAATCACACTGCGACACACACAGAGAATCACACAGCGACACACACAGAGAATCACACAGCGATACACACAGAGAATCACACAGCGACACACACAGAGAATCACACAGCGACTCACACTGCGACACACACAGAGAATCACACAGCGACTCACACTGCGACACACACAGAGAATCACACAGCGACTCACACAGCGACACACACAGAGAATCACACAGCGACTCACACTGCGACACACACAGAGAATCACACAGCGACTCACACAGCGACACACACAGAGAATCACACAGCGACACACACTGCGACACACACTGCGACACACACAGAGAATCACACAGCGACTCACACAGAGAATCACACAGCGACTCGCTCTGCGACACACACAGAGAATCACACAGCGTCTCACACAGCGACACACACAGAGAATCACACAGCCATACACACAGCGATACACTCAGCGACTCACACTGCGACACACACAGCGACACACACAGAGAATCACACAGCGACTCGCTCTGCGACACACACAGAGAATCACACAGCGACACACACAGAGAATCACACAGCGACTCGCACTGCGACACACACAGAGAATCACACAGCGTCTCACACAGCGACACACACAGAGAATCACACAGCCATACACACAGCGATACACTCAGCGACTCACACTGCGACACACACTGCGACACACACAGAGAATCACACAGCGACTCACACTGCGACACACACAGAGAATCACACAGCGACACACACAGAGAATCACACAGCGACACACACAGAGAATCACACAGCGACACACACAGAGAATCACACAGCGACTCGCACTGCGACACACACAGAGAATCACACAGCGACTCACACAGCGACACACACAGAGAATCACACAGCGACTCACACAGCGACTCACACAGAGAATCACACAGCGACTCACACTGCGACACACACTGCGACACACACAGAGAATCACACAGCGACTCGCTCTGCGACACACAGAGAATCACACAGCGACACACACAGAGAATCACACAGCGACTCACACAGCGACTCACACAGAGAATCACCCAGCGACTCACACAGAGAATCACACAGCGACACACACAGAGAATCACACAGCGACTCGCACTGCGACACACACAGAGAATCACACAGCGACTCACACAGCGACACACACAGAGAATCACACAGCGACTCACACTGCGACACACACAGAGAATCACACAGCGACACACACAGAGAATCACACAGCGACTCGCTCTGCGACACACACAGAGAATCACACAGCGACTCACACTGCGACACACACAGAGAATCACACAGCGACACACACAGAGAATCACACTGCGACACACACAGAGAATCACACAGCGACACACACTGCGACACACACAGAGAATCACACAGCGACACACACAGAGAATCACACAGCGACTCACACAGCGACACACACAGAGAATCACACAGCGACTCGCACTGCGACACACACAGAGAATCACACAGCGACACACACAGAGAATCACACAGCGACTCACACAGCGACACACACAGAGAATCACACAGCGACACACACTGCGACACACACAGAGAATCACACAGCGACTCACACTGCGACACACACAGAGAATCACACAGCGACACACACTGCGACACACACAGAGAATCACACAGCGACACACACAGAGAATCACACAGCCATACACACAGCGATACACTCAGCGACTCACACAGCGACACACACAGAGAATCACACAGCCATACACACAGCGATACACTCAGCGACTCACACTGCGACACACACTGCGACACACACAGAGAATCACACAGCGACTCACACTGCCATACACACAGCGACTCACACTGCCATACACACAGCGACTCACACAGCGACACACACAGAGAATCACACAGCGACTCGCACTGCGACACACACAGAGAATCACACAGCGACACACACAGAGAATCACACAGCGACTCACACAGCGACACACACAGAGAATCACACAGCGACTCGCACTGCGACACACACAGAGAATCACACAGCGACTCACACAGCCATACACACAGAGAATCACACAGCGACACACACAGAGAATCACACAGCGACTCACACAGAGAATCACACAGCGACTCGCACTGCGACACACACAGCGACTCACACAGCGATACACTCAGCGTGTCCGCTATGTGCTGACCTGTGCTGGGTGTGTGTGCTGACCTGTGCTGGGTGTGTGTGCTGACCTGTGCTGGGTGTGTGTTCTGACCTGTGCTGGGTGTGTGTGTGTGCTGACCTGTGCTGGGTGTGTGTTCTGACCTGTGCTGGGTGTGTGTGTGCTGACCTGTGCTGGGTGTGTGTGTGTGCTGACCTGTGCTGGGTGTGTGTGTGCTGACCTGTGCTGGGTGTGTGTGTGTGCTGACCTGTGCTGGGTGTGCGTGCTGACCTGTGCTGGGTGTGTGTGTGTGCTGACCTGTGCTGGGTGTGTGTGCTGACCTGTGCTGGGTGTGTGTGTGTGCTGACCTGTGCTGGGTGTGTGTGTGTGCTGACCTGTGCTGGGTGTGTGTGTGTGCTGACCTGTGCTGGGTGTGTGTGCTGACCTGTGCTGGGTGTGTGTGTGTGCTGACCTGTGCTGGGTGTGTGTGCTGACCTGTGCTGGGTGTGTGTGCTGACCTGTGCTGGGTGTGTGTGTGTGCTGACCTGTGCTGGGTGTGTGTGTGTGCTGACCTGTGCTGGGTGTGTGTGTGTGCTGACCTGTGCTGGGTGTGTGTGTGTGCTGACCTGTGCTGGGTGTGTGTGTGTGCTGACCTGTGCTGGGTGTGTGTGTGCTGACCTGTCCTGGGTGGGTGTGTGTGCTGACCTGTGCTGGGTGTGTGTGTGCTGACCTGTGCTGGGTGGGTGTGTGTGCTGACCTGTGCTGGGTGTGTGTGCTGACCTGTGCTTGGCGTGTGTGCTGACCTGTGCTTGGCGTGTGTGCTGACCTGTGCTTGCCGTGTGTCCGCAGGCTCCCCGTTCCGTGACGATATCACCCTGGCGATCCTGCAGCTGCAGGAGAACAACCGTCTGGACATCCTGAAGAGGAAGTGGTGGGAGGGAGGCAAGTGTCCCAAAGAGGAGGACCACCGGGCAAAGGGTGAGAGCAGAGACCCCCAGACACCCAGACCCCCAGATCCAGAGACCCCCAGACCCCGAGACACCCAGACCCAGAGACCCCCAGACCCCCAAACAACCAGACCCCCAAACACCCAGACCCCCAGACCCCCAGACCCCCAAACACCCAGACCCCCAGACCCCCAGACCCCCAAACACCCAGACCCCCAGACCCCCAAACACCCAGACCTCCAGACCCAGAGACCCCCAGACCCCCAGACCCGAGACACCCAGACCCAGAGACCCCCAGACCCCCAAACAACCAGACCCCCAAACACCCAGACCCCCAGACCCAGAGACCCCCAGACCCCCAAACACCCAGACCCCCAGACCCCCAGACTGCAGCACTAACGAGGATAAGAATTATAATAGTGTGTGTGTGGGTGTGTGTGTGTGTTTAGTGTGAGTGTGTGTGTGTGTGGGTGTGTGAGTGTGTTAGTGTGAGTGTGTGTGTTTAGTGTGAGTGTGAGTGTGTGGTTTGTGTTGTCACTGTGTAGTCTATTGGGTTGATCTGCGTGGTATTGATCATAGCTGTATTACTGTTCTGAGTGATTGATTATTGAGTATCGGTCCCTGTGCGGCAGGGCTGGGGATGGAGAATATCGGAGGGATCTTCGTGGTTCTGATCTGCGGGCTGATCATCGCGGTCTTCGTCGCTGTCATGGAGTTCGTGTGGTCGACGCGGCGCACGGCAGAATCAGACGAGGTACGAGACAGCCAGCAAACCCACAAACACAAACCCAGAGCAAGCAGAGTAGGTGCAGCGAAACCTGTGTGTGTGTGTGTGTGTGTGCGCGTCACTGTGTGTGTGTGTGTGTGTGTGCGTCACTGTGTGTGTGTGTGTGTGTGTGCGCGTCACTGTGTGTGTGTGTGTGTCACTGTGTGTGTGTGCGTCACTGTGTGTGTGTGTGTGTGTGCGTCACTGTGTGTGTGTGTGTGTGTCACTGTGTGTGTGTGTGTGTGTCACTGTGCGTGTGTGCGTCACTGTGTGTGTCACTATGTGTGTGTGTGTGTGTCACTGTGTGTGTCACTGTGTGTGTGCGTCACTGTGTGTGTGTGTGTGCGTCACTGTGTGTGTGTGCGTCACTGTGTGTGTCACTATGTGTGTGTGTGTGTGTCACTGTGTGTGTCACTGTGTGTGTGCGTCACTGTGTGTGTGTGTGTGCGTCACTGTGTGTGTGTGTGTGTGTCACTGTGCGTGTGTGCGTCACTGTGTGTGTCACTATGTGTGTGTGTGTGTGTCACTGTGTGTGTCACTGTGTGTGTGCGTCACTGTGTGTGTGTGTGTGCGTCACTGTGTGTGTGTGCGTCACTGTGTGTGTCACTATGTGTGTGTGTGTGTGTCACTGTGTGTGTCACTGTGTGTGTGCGTCACTGTGTGTGTGTGTGTGCGTCACTGTGTGTGTGTGTGTGTGTCACTGTGCGTGTGTGCGTCACTGTGTGTGTCACTATGTGTGTGTGTGTGTGTCACTGTGTGTGTCACTGTGTGTGTGCGTCACTGTGTGTGTGTGTGTGCGTCACTGTGTGTGTGTGCGTCACTGTGTGTGTCACTATGTGTGTGTGTGTGTGTCACTGTGTGTGTCACTGTGTGTGTGCGTCACTGTGTGTGTGTGTGTGCGTCACTGTGTGTGTGTGTGTGTGTCACTGTGCGTGTGTGCGTCACTGTGTGTGTCACTATGTGTGTGTGTGTGTGTCACTGTGTGTGTCACTGTGTGTGTGCGTCACTGTGTGTGTGTGTGTGCGTCACTGTGTGTGTGTGTGTGTGTCACTGTGCGTGTGTGCGTCACTGTGTGTGTCACTATGTGTGTGTGTGTGTGTCACTGTGTGTGTCACTGTGTGTGTGCGTCACTGTGTGTGTGTGTGTGCGTCACTGTGTGTGTGTGTGTGTGTGTGTGCGTGTGTGTGTGTGCGTCACTGTGTGTGTGTGTGTGTGTGTGTGCGTCACTGTGTGTGTGCGCGTCACTGTGTGTGTGTGTGTGTGTGTGTGCGTGTGTGTGTGTGCGTCACTGTGTGTGTCACTATGTGTGTGTGTGTGTGTCACTGTGCGTGTGTGCGTCACTGTGTGTGTCACTATGTGTGTGTGTGTGTGTCACTGTGTGTGTCACTGTGTGTGTGCGTCACTGTGTGTGTGTGTGTGCGTCACTGTGTGTGTGTGTGTGTGTGTGTGCGTGTGTGTGTGTGTGCGTCACTGTGTGTGTGTGTGTGTGTGTGTGTGTGTGTGTGCGTCACTGTGTGTGTGCGCGTCACTGTGTGTGTGTGTGTGTGCGTGTGTGTGTGTGCGTCACTGTGTGTGTGTGTGTGTGTGCGTCACTGTGTGTGTGTGTGTGCGTCACTGTGTGTGTGTGTGCGTCACTGTGTGTGTGTGTCACTATGTGTGTGTGTGCGTCACTGTGTGTGTGTGTGTCACTATGTGTGTGTGTGTGCGTCACTGTGTGTGTGTGTCACTGAGTGTGTGTCACTGTGTGTGTGTGTGTGTGTGTGCGTGTGTGTGTGTCACTGAGTGTGCGTCACTGTGTGTGTGTGTGTCATTGAGTGTGCGTCACTGTGTGTGCGTGTGTGTGTGTGCGTGTGTGTGTGTCACTATGTGTGTGTGTGTGCGTGTGTGTGTGTCACTGCGTGTGCATCACTGTGTGTGTGTGTGTCATTGAGTGTGCGTCACTGTGTGCGTGTGTGTGTGTGTGTCAGATTTTGGTCTGCTGTGTAAAAACACCTTGACCCTTTATCCCTTCGTCTCCCCTCTTCTCCCCCTCCCCTCCCCTCCCCTCCCCTCTCAGATCTCGGTGTGTCAGGAGATGCTCAGTGAGTTCCAGAACGCGGTCTCCTGTAAGAAGACGTCTCGTTCCCGGAGGAGACGCCCCTTCCCCCGCCGCGGCCGGCTCTCCCTCTCCACCCCGAAGCCCCTCCGCCTGGTCCGGGAGATGCGACTGAGCAACGGCAAGCTCTACTCGGGGGCCGGGCCCCTGACCGGGGGGGGCCACACCTCCTGCTCCTCCTCCAACACCCTGGGGGCCGCGGCGGCGGGGGGCCCCTCGGAGCTGGGCCCGGGGCCCCAGAGACTCCTGGAAGACCCCCGGAGCGCCAACACCACCCCCCCGCCCCCCCCACCGCCTCACCCCCCTCCCCCGCAGCTACAAACCCCCAGGAGCTGCACCCACATCCGGATCTGCCCGGAGTGTCGGAGGATACAGAGCCTTCGAGCAGCGAGGGGGACCGGCTCCTGCACCCTGCCCCTCCCCCTGCCCCTCCCGCTGCCCCGCCTCTCCCTCCCGCCCCCTCGCCCCGCCTCCTCCACCTCCGGCAGCGAGGAGAGCGCCAGGCAGGCTGCCAGCGAGCAGGACTGAGAGAAGGAGGGAGAGAGCGCAGAGACTGGAGCAGGAACTCAAACACGTGCAAACCACGGAGGCAAGCCGGGCAGGCTAGATGCGGCACGCAGAGGGATTCCGGGCTTCAAGGCTTGAAGTGTGCCGGGGCCCCGCGGACTTCTGGGGCTTCGGAGGGGTTTCGTTCCAAGTTTTAAGAAGGGTGTAGGGTGGCAGCCCTAACGCGGGGTTTGGAAATATCTTAATATTATAATATTCCTGTCGTTCGTTGTATTTCTTTTTTTTCTGTTGCAAAGGGAGAGAGGGGAGGGGAGGGAGGGGGAGGGGGGGTGACACTAATTTCATAATTGTATGTTTTTTTTTTCAGCTATGGTGTTATAAATACCCAGACAATTCACAGTGTTCATGATATTGTGAAGGGATTTGATTGTTATCATTTTTATATATGATGATGATGATGATGATGATGACGATGATGATGAAGATGAGTGATTAATTGATTATTATTATTATTAGGATTATAGGGTCATTACCCTGATTTGTGTTGCCATTACATTTAGAGCTATGAGTTGAAAGGTGGTGAGGTCGCCTGTTTGAAACACTTAAAGAAATTGAATCAAGGCGCTGATGAAGGTTTCCATTCGGAATCTTTCTCAGCGTCTCGGATCCACTTTGTGTCACAGCCGTCGATAGTGACTGAACAGGAAGGCACTGAGAGACGGGGCCCCTAGCGGAAACGCTTCTCGCTGGGTTTATTAACTTCCTTTTAAGATTTCTGTTGAAGACACTGAGAGAGACTTCCAGCCGCCAACGCGTCCGTTTTCAGATGATCTTTTGTTTTATTTTTTGGTTTGTTTCTTTTTCATTTGATTTCAATTCATTGATTTTTATTATATATATTTTTTTCATGTCAAATTCTGTCCAGCAGGTGGTGGTGCAGACTTCAATTTATGACAACAAAAAAATGAATAAAAGGATTATTATTATTATTATTATTATTATTATTATTATTATTATTATTTTATATCTTTTTTAACTTGTTTTTTGTATCGGATGGTTTGTATTTTTTATATTATTTTAATTGTATTATCATTTTTAATATCATTTTTTTTTAATTTCATTCATTATTTTATTTATATATATATATAAACAATTGAAAACGGAAAACGGTTGTGTAGCAAAAGGTGAAAAAAAATCGAAAAGATAAAGGTAATGCAGGTTCACAAAAATGTGAAGAATTGATACAAAACAAAATCAATAACATCAGGACTCCCAAGTCCCCCCTCCAGCTTTAAAAAACAGCTTGCAGTGTTCTGGCTGTCATGTCCAATTGTGACCAGCAGGTGGTGCTCTAGACACCCGAAAGCGTGCGTGTAGCGCTAGCGGCGAGTCCTGCGCGTTTCAATCTCATTAGGCAGTGACTGGCTTCACAGTTTATCACGTTGCATTGTACTCTGAGTCTTCTGTGCTGGTTTAGAATGAAGAAAAAAGAAAAGAAAGGACTTCTGCTTCCAGAACTGTTTATTTTATTATTGTGATTAGCCCTCCATCCATTATCTGTGACCGCTTAATCCTATAGAGGGTCGCGGTGAGCCGGAGCCTGACCCGACAGACACAGGGGCGCAAGGCGGGACCACACCCTGGACGGGACGCCAGTCCATCGCAGGGCAGCTAAGGGGCAATTTAGAGAGGCCAGTCCACCTAGCCAGCATGGACTGTGGGAGGAAACCCACGCGAACACGGGGAGAACATGCAAACTCCACACAGACAGACCCCTGAGGTCTGAATCGCACCCAGGACCCTGGAGCTGTGAGGCAGCAGCGCTAACCACTGCGCCACCGTGCCTCCCTTCATTGGGATTATGATCATTAATATTATCATTACAGAACCGCGCACCATAGGCTTTTTCTAGATGACAGAATCGCTGTGAACGATAAACAGACCCTGAAAAACACAAACGCACTGTCTCTTATAAGACTGAGGTACTGGGAGACACAGCGACTGGGAATGACATACTGGGAGACACAGAGACTGGGAATGACATACTGGGAGACACAGCGACTGGGAATGACATACTGGGAGACACAGAGACTGGGAATGACATACTGGGAGACACAGCGACTGGGAATGACATACTGGGAGACAGCGACTGGGAATGACATACTGGGAGACACAGCGACTGGGAATGACATACTGGGAGACACAGCGACTGGGATTGACATACTGGGAGACACAGCGACTGGGAATGACATACTGGGAGACACAGAGACTGGGAATGACATACTGGGAGACACAGCGACTGGGAAAAACATACTGGGAGACAGCAACTGGGATTGAGCTAGTAGGAGACACCGACTGGGACTGTGATAGTGGGAGACACAGCGACTGGGATTGTGATTCTGGGAGACACAGCGACTGGGATTGTGATTCTGGGAGACACAGATACTGGGACTGTGGTAGTGGGAGACACAGTGACTGATAGAGTGAGCTACTAGGAGACACAGATACTGGGACTGTGGTAGTGGGAGACAGAGTGCCTGGGCTGGAGACTGCGAAACCGATTCAGCATTGATCCGATATTGATGTGATATCGATCATCGCTGTTATCAGTGACGACAGCAGTTATTATGATCATTATTATTAATACCGATAACTGATTTCTGATTATTTCTTTTCATTCACTGTATTCTGTAATGTTGGTTTTGGGGGGAGGAAGGGGGGGTTCTGTGTGGCAGGGGAAGGGCGGGAGGGGAGGGGAGGGGAGGGGGGAGAAGACTGGGTTAGTTTTATTTTTTGCAGATTTCTATAGCGCCGAAGAGACAAACTGAAATGATGTGAATATAAAATATGCGGGGAAATAAAAATAAAAACCCACTTTGAAAAGCTGCTGTGTGAGAACTCGTCATGTCAGCTCTGCAGAGAGGAACAAGCAGACACAAACACTGATTAGGAATTTAAAAAATACACAGAAGTAACATGCAGAATGCCTTCGTCCTGGATTGAGAATAAACACAGAGACACTGGGACACACAGAGACGCAGGGACACATTGACACACTCCGAGACACAGACACGCTGAGACACATTGAGATGCAGACACACACTGCTATGTGTGTGCCGATTGTATTGTTGTTGTTATTGTGGAATTTATGAATTGCAGGTATTTTACTGCAGGTTGTATTACTGCATGTGTCCACCAGATGTCACTGTGGTCCTGTTTCTCTGCAGTGCGTGTGCAGCCCTGCAGGTGCAGTACCGCGGGGGAGGCAGTAGATGGCGCTCGGAGCTCCTGATTGACACACACACTGCTGGCCTAATTCGGAGGCCATTTTGTGTCCAAAACCCTCTTCCGTCTCTTTTTCTCTTCTTTCTCTCTGTCTTACATTTTCTCTCGCTCTCTCGTCCGCTCACTCCCTGTTTTTCTCTCTCCGTCCCCTTTCAATCTGTCTATTTATTCTTCTCCCTTTCCCCTTCCCTCCTTCTCTTCATCTCTCCTCTCTCTATCTCTCTCCTCTATATCTCTCTCCTCTCTCTATCCCACTCTCCTCTCTATCCCTCTCTCCTTCACTCTACCTCCTCTCCCATTCCATCTGTTTTGACAAGTCGTAGCAGCCAAAGATAATGCAGCCAAGATAAAATATGTACAAGTGCAATGCCCCCCCCCCTCTCTCTCTCTCTCTCTCTCTCTCTCTCTCAGAGCAAATAGGCTTAGTGTTGGGTAAATAGATTACTGAGAGAGGAGGAGGGGAGGAATGGGGTGAGAGGAGGTATAGAGAGGAAGGGAGAGGGGAGGGGAGGGGGGGGGTGAGAGATACTGGGAGACACGGTGAAAGGATAGTGAAAGGATGCCCCCTCCCTCTGTCCCCCCCTCCCTGACTTGCTTTCCTAACGCGTGTCAGACTGCAGCCACACCGCTGCTTTGAATAAGAAACAGAGAAGGAGAGGAGAGAGAAGGAAAGGAAAAAGAGAGAGAGGGGGGAAGGAGACAGTTGCTATAGCAACCAATGACATCACTGCAGTTCTCTCCATTCTGTGTCCACTGAGGATTGCGTGAGTGAGGGAGTGCGAGATGGAGGAGAGAGATGGAGGAGAGCGAGATGGATGTTTGCTTTTGCTCATAAAAAAAGAAGTGGGTGGGAAACCCCGGGGCTATTTATAAAACAAAACACCCCCAACCCCCCATACCCCATACCCTAAGACCATCCCACCAGAGCACCCCAACCCATACCCTAACACCATCCCACCAGAGCACCCCAACCCATACCCTAACACCATCCCACCAGAGCACCCCAACCCATACCCTAACACCATCCCACCAGAGCACCCCAACCCATACCCTAACACCATCCCACCAGAGCACCCCAACCCATACCCTAACACCATCCCACCAGAGCACCCCAACCCATACCCTAACACCATCCCACCAGAGCACCCCAACCCATACCCTAACACCATCCCACCAGAGCACCTCAACCCATACCCTAACACCATCCCACCAGAGCACCCCAACCCATACCCTAACACCATCCCACCAGAGCACCCCAACCCATACCCTAACACCATCCCACCAGAGCACCCCAACCCATACCCTAACACCATCCCACCAGAGCACCCCAACCCATACCCTAACACCATCCCACCAGAGCACCCCAACCCATACCCTAACACCATCCCACCAGAGCACCCCAACCCATACCCTAACACCATCCCACCAGAGCACCCCAACCCATACCCTAACACCATCCCACCAGAGCACCTCAACCCATACCCTAACACCATCCCACCAGAGCACCCCAACCCATACCCTAACACCATCCCACCAGAGCACCCAACCCATACCCTAACACCATCCCACCAGAGCACCCCAACCCATACCCTAACACCATCCCACCAGAGCACCCCAACCCATACCCTAACACCATCCCACCAGAGCACCCCAACCCATACCCTAACACCATCCCACCAGAGCACCTCAACCCATACCCTAACACCATCCCACCAGAGCACCCCAACCCATACCCTAACACCATCCCACCAGAGCACCCCAACCCATACCCTAACACCATCCCACCAGAGCACCCCAACCCATACCCTAACACCATCCCACCAGAGCACCCCAACCCATACCCTAACACCATCCCACCAGAGCACCCCAACCCATACCCTAACACCATCCCACCAGAGCACCCCAACCCATACCCTAACACCATCCCACCAGAGCACCCCAACCCATACCCTAACACCATCCCACCAGAGCACCTCAACCCATACCCTAACACCATCCCACCAGAGCACCCCAACCCATACCCTAACACCATCCCACCAGAGCACCCAACCCATACCCTAACACCATCCCACCAGAGCACCCCAACCCATACCCTAACACCATCCCACCAGAGCACCCCAACCCATACCCTAACACCATCCCACCAGAGCACCCCAACCCATACCCTAACACCATCCCACCAGAGCACCCCAACCCATACCCTAACACCATCCCACCAGAGCACCCCAACCCATACCCTAACACCATCCCACCAGAGCACCCAACCCATACCCTAACACCATCCCACCAGAGCACCCCAACCCATACCCTAACACCATCCCACCAGAGCACCCCAACCCATACCCTAACACCATCCCACCAGAGCACCCCAACCCATACCCTAACACCATCCCACCAGAGCACCTCAACCCATACCCTAACACCATCCCACCAGAGCACCCCAACCCATACCCTAACACCATCCCACCAGAGCACCCAACCCATACCCTAACACCATCCCACCAGAGCACCCCAACCCATACCCTAACACCATCCCACCAGAGCACCCCAACCCATACCCTAACACCATCCCACCAGAGCACCCCAACCCATACCCTAACACCATCCCACCAGAGCACCTCAACCCATACCCTAACACCATCCCACCAGAGCACCCCAACCCATACCCTAACACCATCCCACCAGAGCACCCCAACCCATACCCTAACACCATCCCACCAGAGCACCCCAACCCATACCCTAACACCATCCCACCAGAGCACCCCAACCCATACCCTAACACCATCCCACCAGAGCACCCCAACCCATACCCTAACACCATCCCACCAGAGCACCCCAACCCATACCCTAACACCATCCCACCAGAGCACCCCAACCCATACCCTAACACCATCCCACCAGAGCACCTCAACCCATACCCTAACACCATCCCACCAGAGCACCCCAACCCATACCCTAACACCATCCCACCAGAGCACCCAACCCATACCCTAACACCATCCCACCAGAGCACCCCAACCCATACCCTAACACCATCCCACCAGAGCACCCCAACCCATACCCTAACACCATCCCACCAGAGCACCCCAACCCATACCCTAACACCATCACACCAGAGCACCCAACTCCAGCCTTTCACCTTGCTTCCTGTGCCTGGGACCCGCTGCCTGTGCCTCTGAGTTTGTGATTTTCCTTTCTGAATGAGTCATCGCTGAAAAAAAAGACTTGATTAGAAAGAGCCCTGAGAGCAAGCATGAGTCACAGTGTGAGGGAGAGGGAGGGGGAGAGAGGGTGTGTGCGTGTGTGTGCGTGAGCGCGTGTGTGTTTGTGTGTGTGTGTGTGTGTGTGTGTGTGTGTGTGTGTGTGTGTGCGCGTGTGCGTGTGTGTGTGTGCGTGTGTACGCGTGTGTGTGTGTGAGTGTGTGTGAGCGTGTGCGAGTGTGTGTCTGTGCGCGTGTGTGTGTGCGTGTGTGTGTGTGTGTGCGTGTGCGTGTTTCACTTGCAGTGTTTATTGTGGCAGATGTTATCCACAAGTGTGGGCATTACTGGAGGCAGGCAGAGGGGTAATCAGGGCAGGATTTAAGACTTAAGAGATTTAAAAATATGAACACGACAGACAGACAGACAGACAGACATGCCTCGAATTCTCCTGTGCGTGTGGAGCAGGGTTTCCTGTCTTGTTGGGAGCTGCACGCCCAGCCGTGTTTAAACATGATCTTCAGGTTTGACAACAGCAGAGGCATTGTAAAGCACAGAGAGGTGTGTGTGTGAAGCATAGGGAAGCATTGTAAAGCACAGAGAGGTCTGGTAAAGCATAGGGAAGCATTGTAAAGCACAGAGAGGTGTGGTAAAGCATAGGGAAGCATTGTAAAGCACAGAGAGGTCTGGTGGAGCACAGGGAAGCATTGTAAAGCACAGAGAGGGATGGTAAAGCATAGGGAAGCATTGTAAAGCACAGAGAGGTCTGGTAAAGCATAGGGAAGCATTGTAAAGCACAGAGAGGTCTGGTAAAGCATAGGGAAGCATTATAAAGCACAGAGAGGTGTGGTAAAGCATAGGGAAGCATTGTAAAGCACAGAGAGGTCTGGTAAAGCATAGGGAAGCATTATAAAGCACAGAGAGGTCTGGTAAAGCATAGGGAAGCATTATAAAGCACAGAGAGGTCTGGTAAAGCATAGGGAAGCATTGTAAAGCACAGAGAAGTCTGGTAAAGCACAGGGAAGCATTGTAAAGCACAGAGAGGTCTGGTAAAGCTGATTAGCTAATTCAAGACTATTAGATCTCTCTCTCTCTCTCCTCTCGCATGTGGAGTCGCAAACAAGAAAACTGGGACAGTCCACAGTGTCCACTTGTCTGTCCATCTGTCCATCGCAGAGTGTGAGAGACAGGCAAAAAGGAGGGAAAGAAGAGAGGGAGAGGCATAGGAGTGTGGGAGGGGGAGGGAGAGATAAAGGAGGTAGGGGGAGGGAGAGTGGATGAGATGGGATACCACAGCAGTACACTTTGAGAAGGGGGCTGGTTCATTATCTTCACTGTGCTTTGAGAAGGGGGCTGGTTCATTATCTTCACTGTGCTTTGAGAAGGGGGCTGGTTCATTATCTTCACTGTGCTTTGAGAAGGGGGCTGGTTCATTATCTTCACTGTGCTTTGAGAAGGGGGCTGGTTCATTATCTTCACTGTGCTTTGAGAAGGGGGGCTGGTTCATTATCTTCACTGTGCTTTGAGAAGGGGGCTGGTTCATTATCTTCACTGTGCTTTACTACACTGTGCTGTGTCTCAGTGTATGTGTGTGTGTGTGTGTGTTTCAGTGTGCGTCTCAGTGTGTTTCCGTGTGTGTCTCAGTGTGTTACCCTTGGGTATGTGTACCGCCCTCCCTCTCCCCCCCTCCCTCTCCTTCTCCCCCTCCCCTCCTCTCCCCCCTCCCTCTCCTTCTCCCCCTCCCCTCCTCTCCCCCTCTCCCTCTTCCAGAAGCCTCTTCGTGAGCAGTGTTGTATTGCAGTGAATATGAACAATGCTCACATTTCTTCCTGAAAAACCGGCTGCAGCAGCAGCAGCAAGTAACACAGCGATATAACAGAAATAAAACCAGCTTGAACAGAGAGGACGCATTGAAAGAACTCAACAGTGCGTTCCCAATGAGGAGGCTGCGAGATTATACACAGCATAGCTGTACACCCCCCCCCCCCCCCCCTCTCTCTCTCTCTCTCGCTCTCTCTCTCTGTCTCCCTATGAGATTCAGAGCAAACCCCTGGCAACAGTTTCCATGGAAACGGTGGAGTCCTGACCTTCAGGCTCCCAAGCAACCAAAGAAAAGCACCCCCCCCACACACTTTCTGTCAGACAAAGATATCTACCGGGCAACGGGAAACCTCTCGGCCAATGGGATTGGAGAACGCTCTGGCGCTGCAGCAAAACAGCCATTTTGTGATGGAGGTTATTTATTTATTTATTTGATTTGATTTGATTTGGTTTTTAATGTATATTTGTGGCTGAATTTGTAATTACATTTAAAAAAAAGGTATAAAATGATTTTTTTTTTTTTTTTTTTTTTGACGCTCAGAAGATCATTGATCATTCTGAAATTCAGATCGATAAATGAAACGGCACGCCGTGCAAAGGGATTGGGAAATGTGATTTCAGTCTGTCTGTCTGTCCGCCTGTCTGTCTGTCAGCCCCAGTTAGCATTGTGGACTGGCAGTCTCCACACTGAGGGTGAAACCCTATAAAGGATTCCTATGGAAAAAGCACAGAGGTGTGGTAAAGCATAGGGAAGCATTGTAAAGCACAGAGAGGTCTGGTAAAGCATAGGGAAGCATTGTAAAGCACAGAGAGGTCTGGTAAAGCATAGGGAAGCATTGTAAAGCACAGAGAGGTCTGGTAAAGCATAGGGAAGCATTGCAAAGCACAGAGAGGTCTGGTAAAGCATAGGGAAGCATTGTAAAGCACAGAGAGGTCTGGTAACGCATAGGGAAGCATTGTAAAGCACAGAGAGGTCTGGTAAAGCATAGGGAAGCATTGTAAAGCACAGAGAGGTCTGGTAAAGCATAGGGAAGCATTGTAAAGCACAGTGAGGTCTGGTAAAGCATAGGGAAGCATTATAAAGCACAGAGAGGTGTGGTAAAGCATATTAAAAAACAAACCATGGTAAACTAACCCTTATAAAAGTCTCCCACAGTAAAAGCACAGCAAAGCTTAGCAAATCAGAAAAACCTGGGGTCAAAACTGCAAACATACAAACATTTATGTGGGCCTGCCTGCCTAAGTAAGCCTGTGATGTCAGTGGGACTGTTTCACACGCCACAGCCCTGTGTGTTAATGGGACTGTGAATCAATGATAGATGACCCCATTCCATCACATGATCTATGAGAGAGAGAAAGGGAGAGAGAGAGAGAGAGCGAGAGAGAGAGAGAGAGAGGGTGGGGGTCGGTTTCCTAGCAACTCATCGGAGAACATCCCTCCCCCACCCACCCTTTCAATGGAAAGAAGGATGAAGAAAGAAAGAGCGATGTATTTATAGAATCTCTGATAAAAGGAAAAGGTTTGACGTGACAGAGCTAAAATTATCAACACTCAATGAGAGAGAGAGAGAGAGAGATAGAGAGAGATAGAGAGGTGGGAGGGGGGTAAAGGAGAGAGGGGGGAGGAAAAGGGGGGTGGAGGGAGAGAGAATGGAGTGAGAAGGGGGAGAAAGGGAGCGACGGAGAGGGAAGCCACTCCAGAGAAGCATCAAGGTTATTCACCCAATCCATCTTCCTGTTTAGAGGGTAAAACCCTGCCCCCCCCCCCCCCTCTATCTCCACCATTTCGCTCTGCTCAGAGTGGGTGTGAGATATACCACAGTTACTCTTTGTGGAATGTTAATCCACAGTCTCCTTCATTATTAAACTGGAATGCGATATTCTCTCTCTCTCTCTCTCTCTCCCTCTGTCTCTCTACCCCGCTCTCTCTCTGTCTATCTCTCCCTCCCCCTCCCCCTCTCCCTCTATCTCCACCATTTCTTCCTCTCTCTCATATCAGTAAGGACACGTGAAGGTCACACAGAGAGAGAGAGAGAGAGAGAGAGAGAGAGAGAGAGAGGGAGAGAGAGAGGGAGAGAGAGAATATCGCATTCCTGTTTAATAATGAAGGACTCTCTGGATTAACAGGGAAGTGACCTCAATGACTATCCTCCCTCCATCCCTCCCCCTCTTCCTCTGTCCCCTCTTTCTTTTCATCTCTCTCTTCTTTTCTGTCACTCTTTTCCCCCTCCCTAACTATATTTTTTTAGCTCCCCTCTCACTCCCCTCCATCGGTTTTAAGTGAGGCACGCAAACGTCTCCCAAGCTGATGCAGAGAACGCACAGCAGAAAAGAGACCGACTCACCTGACTGCGGTTGCCATGGAGACCAGGATGAGACAGAGAGAGCACCACTGCAGAGAGAGGGAGAGGGAGAGGGAGGGGAGGGGGGAGACTGGATGAAGGATGGAACGAGAGAGGAGGAGGAGGAGGAGAGAGGTAAAAATATATATATATATATATATATATATATATTATTAATTTCTTAGCAGATGCCCTTATCCAGGGTAACTTACAATTGTTACAAGATATCACATTATTTTTACATACAATTCCCCACTTATACAGTTAGGTTTTTTTACTGGAGCAATCTAGGTAAAGTACCTTGCTCAAGGGTACAGCAGCAGTGTCCCCCCACCTGGGATTGAACCCACAACCCTCCGGTCAAGAGTCCAGAGCCCTAACCACTGCTCCACACTGCAACCCCCACACTGGGAATACAGAGTCGAGGCTTCAAGGCATCCGGTCTATTCAAACTGCTGAGCCAGGTGGTTTGATTTATATATTTTAATATTGCTGTTTTACTTGCTGAGGTAACTCTGGCAATGCTGCCACTGCAAAACCCTGCGTGAGCAATCGACAGGTCACTGCTCAATGACAGGTGAGGAGACTGGAAGCCTTTCTCAGCGTCTTCAACAGAAACACTAAAACAAGCTTCATAAATTCAACGGCAAACGTTTCCACTAGAAGTTTTTCTCAGCGTCTTCAACAGAAACACTAAAAGAAACTCAACCAGATATTTCTGGTGTATTTCATGCATGACATGTTTTTTTAATTTGACAGAGAGAGGGAAGAGAGGAGAGAAGAATAGAGTGATGGAGAAGGAGAAAGAGAAAAGGGGGATTGAGAAGGAGGAAATGAGAGGCGGAAGGAGAGGGGGAGGGCACGAGAGGAGGAGGGATGGAGGGATAGAGGTGAAAGAAGGATATTGCTTTCAGCAGTCAGCCATTTTGCTTTTTGTCTGTGAATAAAAAAAAAACTTTATTGGCACACCTCAGACACACACACAGTGACAAACGCTGGTCTGCTTGACTCGGTCTCTTCTAGTTTCAATCACACTGATGAAGGCGCTAGAGCCCAAACGCTGGTCTGCTTGACTCGGTCTCTTCTAGTTTCAATCACACTGATGAAGGCACTAGAGCCCGAACGCTGGTCTGCTTGACTCGGTCTCTTCTAGTTTCAATCACACTGATGAAGGCACTAGAGCCCAAACGCTGGTCTGCTTGACTCGGTCTCTTCTAGTTTCAATCACACTGATGAAGGCACTAGAGCCCAAACGCTGGTCTGCTTGACTCGCTGGCTGATCAAGCCTGCTTTACAGATATCTTTAGCAGGCAACCACAGCCGAAGAGCAGCCCCCGAACTCAAAATAAAAGCTCATTAAATATAAAGCATGGAGACTGAACTGCTCCCCTCCCTCCCTCACCCCCCTAAGAGAAAGGGTGCTCTCTCCAGTCCAGGGCAGGCTTGAGGCACGGAGACTGAACTGCTCCCTCCCTCCCTCCCTCACCCCCCTAAGAGAAAGGGTGATCCCTCCAGTCCAGGGCAGGCTTGAGGCACGGAGACTGAACTGCTCCCTCCCTCCGTCCCTCACCCCCCTAAGAGAAAGGGGGCTCCCTCCAGTCCAGGGCAGGCTTGAGGCACGGAGACTGAACTGCTCCCTCAAAGGGTGTTCCTAATAATAATAATAATAATAATAATAATAATAGTGCTGCATACTCACTGTATATTTTAAATATTGTACAAGGTTCAAAAACGTGCATCAATAAAGCCATTGAAAACTCACTGGCGTGTTTTTTTTTTGAGTGGGAGAGAAAAAGTCACTTCCTGTTTTATTCTCGTATCTAGATTTTAGTGCAGCACAAACGAAAAAACCCGCATCTCTCTCTCTCTCTCTCTCTTTCTCTCTCTCTTCCTCTCTCACGCACTCTACTCCCTCCATCACTGCCTCTGACTTCTGCAGTAAAAGAGGCGGGGCCCTTCTCGGCTCTCATTGGCGAGCCGGGTGTGTTCTCTGTGCCACTATTGGCCGAAAGCCGAGCCGCTGGGGGTCGGCGCTGGCTCACCATTGGTCGGTGAGCCAGGCTGGGGGCGGTCCCGGCTGGTTGCTGGTTTATAAGCAGCGGCAGACTGGGGCGTCTCGCTCACTCCCACCGCATCCCACCGACCGGCACTTCTTCTTTCAAAGCCAGCACGGGCGGATTGGTTAGAGGGGAAAACCGCGGCGCTAGTTGAGGAAGACGAAGCACCTCGCCATCCCCTAACGAAAAAAAAAAAACTCAACGGGCGATTCTGGTTACCGGCTTTTAAAAAAAAAAAAAAAAAAAAAAAAAAAAGACTATTTAGTGTCACAACATCACTCCTGGTGTTTTACCGGCCGAATATTACATTGCGGTGTTGTTTTGTGTGCCGGTATCTCTCCGCAGAGAAGACTGAGACGGAATCCGTTTCTCTTTGAAAATTACCCGTTTTTTTTTCTTTTACACGCCCCCCCACCCAAAAAAAAAAGGATTTATTTATTTATTTATTTATATATTTATTTAATTGTTCAACTATAGGGTGTATTTCATTGTGTTCCTGAGACGCAAGCGCCTTCGTCTCATCTGACAACCGCAGCTTCAAAATGGGGGTACGTAAAATGAATTTAATATCTGACAGGATATAATTTATAGCAGTGTTTATATCGGCTATAGAAACGTTTATATATATATATATATATAATATATATGTGTGTGTGTGTGTGGACAGTCTTACTGCGACTTAGTATTCAAACCAGCTGGCTACGTCAAAATTGAACTGCAGACAGTAAACGTGTTTTATAATTACTGCAGTACTGTATATATATAATGCGTCAAATGTGGGCTTGGTTATTATATTTAAAAATGTGGGTGATATCTTAATTATAATACAAAAACGTTTTTTTTTGTATGTGTGCATTACGTTGTATTTTCATTATTCTAATATATAGATAGATAGATAGATAGTTAGTAATTTGCATATGATTTGGGTAGACGATATGCTTTTATTATTTTATTTTATAACTTACTGTTTTGTTTACATCCAAGGACACTGCGACACCATGGTGTGCCTTCCCTTCACACCCGGTTCCTGCTCAACGCGGTGTCGGTGTCTTATTAGAAATTATACGAGAAACCGCGAGTTTGCCTACTAGATTAGCACAGGCTGACCTGACCCGATGGGAAATGGATGAGACAGAGAGAGAGCGGATTAAACAGCCACAAGGAGATCTCAATTATGCTGGCCAGCGTTTAATTGCAGGGAAAGCCGGGTTCGTTTTATTAGAGGTGGATCGGCACTGCGTCAAAGCGATGAGCGCACCGCCGATATCTGCGCGTCATTAGCACCGTGAAATCGATCGAGCTGTGCGTGGAAATCAATCAGCGATGGTGCATTGAAACTGCGCCAAAACACACAGCGTGCTGCAAGCCGGGTCTTCAGAAAGGGTGTGTGCATGCATATGGTGTTGCCGCTGAGCTACATGCACAGATAATGTGAGATCATGAACGAAAAGGAGGCAGGAGGGCTGTGTTTATGTAAATACGGTGGGATGTTTTGAATGGACAGGATTTGAAGGTCGGAGGGGTTCAGAGGTAAAGGTGTGTGTCGATGGATTTGACTGCGTCAGACGAGATGGAAAATATTGTTTATTGATTCTAGAGCCGGAGAGAGAGATTCATAGTTAAATGTAGATATGCAAACACGCATAACTACAAGGTGGATTTTTTTTGTAGAAATAGGTGAACACGGTCAAGATAGATCGAATTGCATCTCTCTCTCTCTCTCTCTCTCTCTCTCTCTCTCTCTCTCTCTCTCTCTCTCTCTCTCTCTCTCTCTCTCTCTCTCTCTCTCTGCAGCAGCAATGCGATCAGTGTATAATAACACTGCGTCAAATTGAATGGAGGCGCCTGCAGCGCCGCGGTGTATGCAGAAGCATGCGCGGTATGCGTACATGTGTACATGCATGCATGCATACATACGTGCTTATAGATTGAGAGAGAGGGGTAATGAATACACTGAGGCTCTGTCTAAAAGCACACTGCAGTGTTAGAGATGGGAGAGTGAAGGGTTTGAATGACTCGAGGGTAACGAGTTAGTAACTGGCGATCCTGCTTTACTGAAAGAGAGAGATGGATATATAGATAGAGAGATAGACAGACAGATATAGATAGACAGATGGATATATAGACAGGTGTGTGTGTATATATATATATGAGAGAGAGAGAGATGGATATATAGATAGAGAGATAGATAGAAGGATATATAGAGAGAGAGATGCATAGATATACAGATGGATATATAGATAGATAGAGAGATAGATGCAGATAGATAGACAGATGGCTATATACAGAGATAGATATGGATATATATAGACAGAGATAGATGCATATTTAGAGAAATAGGTAGATAGATAGAGAGATAGATAGACAGATGGATATATAGGGAGAGATGGATGCATAGCTAGAGAGAGCTAGATGGATCTGTAGCTAGCTAGATGTATAGCTAGACAGACAGGCACTGCAGTACGGTGTTCGGAGGGATGGAGGGATGGAAGATGAGTGCAGAGTAATCTACTGCGTCAAAACAGGAGGGGAGGGGGAGAGGGAAGAGGAGAATACAGCCATCTGACATACCCGTGTGTCAGCATTGTCTGGGTGATCAGGACGAGATTATAGTGGGGTTTAGTGCAGCCGCGGTATTGCAGAGTATCCGGGGGGGGGTGTCGTGGTGGTGGTCATTGATTCAGTCAAGGTGACCGGGTCATTGCATTTAGGAGTAGCGGGCAGCAGTGTGGAGTAGCGGTTAGGGCTCTGGACTCTTGACCGGAGGGTCGTGGGTTCAATCCCAGGTGGGGGGACACTGCTGCTGTACCCTTGAGCAAGGTACTTTACCTAGATTGCTCCAGTAAAAACCCAACTGTATAAATGGGGAATTGTATGTAAAAATAATGTGATATCTTGTAACGTTTGTAAGTCGCCCTGGATAAGGGTGTCAGCTAAGAAATAAATAATAATAATTTTTAAAAAATAAATAAAAAAGGGATAGAAGTGAAAGAAGGCTGCTGAAGGATGGAGAGTTTGTCCAATGCTGTGCTGTTGCAGTACGGTCAAGGTGGCATCTTTTAATTAAACTGTCCCTGTTAAATACAAGGGGAGAGGAGATGGGATGGAGGATGGAGAGGGAGAGGGAGAGGGAGAGGAGAGGGGAGAGTTGAGGAAGATGGGATGGAGAGTTGATGGAGAGGGAGATGGGCTGGAGGAGATGGAGAGGGGATGGAGAGTTGAGCAGAGTCGATGGCATTGCCGCTAAGGTGGCGTGTTCAAAGTGGTGCATTATTAATTAAAAGCAAAGCCAGAGAGGGAGGACAGTGGATGATGGAGAGCGTGGCCGCTGCGCAGTGGATGATGGAGAGCGTGGCCGCTGCGCAGTGGATGATGGAGAGCGTGGCCGCTGCGCAGTGGATGATGGAGAGCGTGGCCGCTGCGCAGTGGATGATGGAGAGCGTGGCCGCTGCGCAGTGGATGATGGAGAGCGTGGCCGCTGCGCAGTGGATGATGGAGAGCGTGGCCGCTGCGCAGTGGATGATGGAGAGCGTGGCCGCAGCGCAGTGGATGATGGAGAGCGTGGCCGCAGCGCAGTGGATGATGGAGAGCGTGGCCGCTGCGCAGTGGATGATGGAGAGCGTGGCCGCAGCGCAGTGGATGATGGAGAGCGTGGCCGCTGCGCAGTGGATGATGGAGAGCGTGGCCGCTGCGCAGTGGATGATGGAGAGCGTGGCCGCTGCGCAGTGGATGATGGAGAGCGTGGCCGCAGCGCAGTGGATGATGGAGAGCGTGGCCGCTGCGCAGTGGATGATGGAGAGCGTGGCCGCTGCGCAGTGGATGATGGAGAGCGTGGCCGCAGCGCAGTGGATGATGGAGAGCGTGGCCGCTGCGCAGTGGATGATGGAGAGCGTGGCCGCTGCGCAGTGGATGATGGAGAGCGTGGCCGCAGCGCAGTGGATGAGGGAGGCTGCGCGGCTGTGCGTTTAGGCAGCTTTGGGGCTTCCCAAGGTGACTGGATTACAGATTACAGATTACCCAGGCTGCCTCGGGCCAGGGACTCGGGTGATCATCCCAAGAGCACGGAGACACAGACAGGTCCTGGGTAACGTCAAAAAAAAAAAGAGCACTGCCCAGGGATTCGGAGAGTCTCGAAGCCTGCGCAGGGAATATGAATTTGAAAATGTAAAGTGTCTCGTTTTTTATAAAAGCACGCGTGTCGCCTGCGTTCGTTTAGAGTCCCAGGGGCTGCACGCTGACGTTCTAAATTCCTTCGCAACGGCGCGATTGCATTTGGGATCGCTGTAACCCCTTCAGGGTTTTTTTACCTCCCAACCCAAATATTCGAATCTATATAATTTTATAAGACTTGACAATTCATTAGTATTCTTTTTACTGCTGCGAGAGTGAGCAGGCGGTTTGTATAAAAATCTCTGAGGTGTAAAATAACAGCTTCCTCTTTCTTTCTCAAGTCACGTTGCAGACAGCCTGCGGTTGGTGGTTTTGTTTTGTGTTTTTTTTTCTGTTCTGTTTGCCCTTGCAATCCGACCCGGCAGGCTTGCCAGTACTAATCCTGTGTAATTGCCGCGGTCCCGGCTCAGTGTAACACTAGCAGGTCGGTGTCTGGTTGATGCTGCGTTGTGAGCCAGGGAGGGAGCTCTGATCCTCCGGTTTAGTTTCTCAGCCCCCACTGTCTCCGTGCAGCTGCCTGGCGAGGCTGCGTAGCTATCGAGCACTGCTACATAAAATATGAATGGAGAGGAAAACCAATACCTCTCTCTCTCTCTCTCTCTCTCTCTCTCTCTCTCTCTCCGACCCTGCATGTAATACACACACAGAGTACAACGCTCACAAAATACCTTCAGGTGCGGCTGGGGCAGTGCTGGTCCTGCTGCAGCAGCTGAGGCTCTAAGTAGGGTAGCAGGTCATTAATCACTCGGTGGATTAGCGCATGTGTTTGATTGAGGCTGGGTTCAGAAGCACAGGTCACGCCAGCTCAATATTTACGCAGTGCAGGCAGGATGTGTCTCGGGGGGTGGCATTGTAAAGCACAGAGAGGTGTGGTAAAGCATAGGGAAGCATTGTAAAGCACAGAGAGGTGTGGTAAAGCACAGGGAAGCATTGTAAAGCACAGAGAGGTCTGGTAAAGCATAGGGAAGCATTGTAAAGCACAGAGAGGTCTGGTAAAGCATAGGGAAGCATTGTAAAGCACAGAGAGGTCTGGCAAAGCATAGGGAAGCATTGTAAAGCACAGAGAGGTGTGGTAAAGCATAGGGAAGCATTGTAAAGCACAGAGAGGTCTGGTGAAGCATAGGGAAGCATTGTAAAGCACAGAGAGGTCTGGTAAAGCATAGGGAAGCATTGTAAAGCACAGAGAGGTCTGGTAAAGCATAGGGAAGCATTGTAAAGCACAGAGAGGTCTGGTAAAGCATATGGTAAAAAACAAGGCAAAACCAGGTCAAGTGAATGCATGGGGGGGGGGGGGATTTTGTCAGGGTGTTTTATTGAGGGAACTAAAATTAGACACGATCACTGACTGACTCACACACACCATAGTGACTGTTTGCATTCATCTCTTAACCCTGTGCGCGTGTGAGGGTCCTCCCCAGAAACTGTGAACGTAGCCAAATTGTTCCTCTCTCTCGCTCTCTCTCTGTTTTTTCTTCCTTCTCCTCCTTTATACACCTCTTCCCTAGTTCCCTTCTCTCTCTCCCTCCTTCCCTCTTTCTTTCCATGTCAGTTCATTCATCATGACACAGTTTTCCACCCTTCCTGTCTCCCACCCACTGTGTGAATCAATGGATTAGCTTTACTGGTCAAAAAAGTCACACAAGCTTCTCAAAGCCCGAGAAAACCTCCTGTGCTTTCACTAGGGGGGATTTTATGAGGGTTAGCTTACCATGGTTTGTTTTTTAATATGCTTTACCAGACCTCTCTGTGCTTTACAATGCTTCCCTATGCTTTACCACACCTCTCTGTGCTTTACAATGCTTCCCTATGCTGTACCACACCTCTCTGTGCTTTACAATGCTTCCCTATGCTTTACCAGACCTCTCTGTGCTTTACAATGCTTCCCTATGCTTTACCAGACCTCTCTGTGCTTTACAATGCTTCCCTATGCTTTACCTGACCTCTCTGTGCTTTACAATGCTTCCCTGTGCTTTACAATGCTTCCCTATGCTTTACCAGACCTCTCTGTGCTTTACAATGCTTCCCTATGCTTTACCAGACCTCTCTGTGCTTTACAATGCTTCCCTATGCTTTACCAGACCTCTCTGTGCTTTTCAATCCTTCCCTATGCTTTACCAGACCTCTCTGTGCTTTACCATACCTCTCTGTGCTTTACAATGCTTCCCTATGCTTTTCCAGACCTCTCTATTAGGGTATAAAACACTTCCATGCTTGAAAAAAGATCAGATTGCTGTGTTAAGAATATGCGCGTGTGTGTGTGTGTGGTGCTTCCAAAACGCTGACATCGTTTTAACTTCCTCTTTCAAACAAAGAGACAGGAAGTGGAGTCAGGTGGGTTTGTTAGCATGTGCTTGGGCGTGTGCGACCTGCATTCCAAAATAAAACCCTAAAAACAAGAACAGAGAGAAAAATAAAACCACAGCACAGTGTCGCAATACCTAGCAGGGCCATGTGGAAACCTGCGTAGTGTTGCGATCTCACAGAATCACAGCGTGCTGTGCGATTCCAGGAGAGGAAGGCACAGGGTAACGCGTGATCGGAGAATTCAACGACCACCCGAGGGGGAGGGGGGGGGGTGGGGGGTGCTACATAAACCCACGAAGCTGGGCATTAAAGTTTCACACACACTGCCCCACCGCGCTCTCGCTCTCTCAGTGTAACTCTAGCCGGTCGGTGTCTGGTTGATGCTGCGTTGTGAGCCAGGGAGGGAGCTCTGATCCTCCGGTTTCGTTTCGGCCCCCACTGTCTCCGTGCAGCTGCCTGGCGAGGCTGCGTAGCTATCGAGCACTGCTACATAAAATATGAATGGGGAGGAAAACCAATACCTCTCTCTCTCCCCCTCTCTCTCTCTCTCTCTCCCTCCCTCCCCCTCTCTGTCTTTTTCTCTCTCTGTCTCTCCCCCTCTCTGTCTCTTTTTCTCCTTCCCCATCTTTCTGTCTGTCTTGTTCTCTTTTCTCTCTTGCTCTCTCCCCCTCTATCTCTCTCTGTCTGTCTCCCTCCCCCTCTCTATCTATCTATCTGTCTATCTCTCTGTCTGTCTGTCTCTCTCTCCCCTCTCTCGTTTTCTCTCTTGCTCTCTCCTCCCCTCTTTCTTTCTCTCTCTCTTTCTCTCTTGTTCTCCCCCCTCTCTCTCTATCTCCAGTGAGCCAGTTTTTTTTTTTTTTTTTTTTTTTTTTTCCTGGTTGTGAAGCGAGTGAGAGGAGATGGCCGCTCTGTGAGGTGGGTGTGGAGTTCCTCTCAGTCTGGCCGGGGTCGCGCCCTGCTGCTGTGGTGTTAGGGGGGGGGGAAGCTGGCATCCCACTCCACAACGAAGCGGTCAGTGGCTGACTGGTCATGAGTGGGCTTTAAACATTGTGTAGCGCCACCATATTGAGGCCCTGGAGATAAAGTGTTACATTTGTCCCGATAAATCAATCCAAATAATTAGACCGATTTTGAAGCAATGGAGAGCTCGGGGTGGGACAGAAGCCAGAAGCTGCCGGGGCCCCCCATCCAGGAGCTGAGTTTGACCCCCCTGCCCTGGCTGACCCGGCTCGAGCTGCTGTCTCCGCTCCTCGGACCCCTGCGTGTGAGGAGTCCGGGTGAGGCGCTCTGGGTGTTCAGCTAACGGGTGAACGAGTCTGTGAATTAATTCCCAGGCTGTGTCGCAGGATCCATGACAGAGGCGACTGTGTCGCTGACGAGGTCAAGTCCAGATTCAATCTGCAACAGGAATGACCAGAGCCGTCCACCCCCGTCTCTCTAGAGCATCACCATTAACCCGCTAGCGCCACCTAGCCCCCCAGATTGGAACCCAGGCCTCCAGAGGAAGGTGAAAGGCTGGTCTAGTGCATTAACATGAACCCGCTAGCGCCACCTAGCCACCCAGATTGGAACCCAGGCGTCCAGAGGAAGGTGAAAGGCTGGTCTAGTGCATTAACATGAACCCGCTAGCGCCACCTAGCCCCCCCAGATTGGAACCCAGGCCTCCAGAGGAAGGTGAAAGGCTGGTCTAGTGCATTAACATGAACCCGCTAGCGCCACCTAGCCCCACAGATTGGAACCCAGGCCTCCAGAGGAAGGTGAAAGGCTGGTCTAGTGCATTAACATGAACCCGCTAGCACCACTTAGCCCCCCAGATTGGAACCCAGGACCCCAGAGGAAGGTGGAAGGCTGGTCTAGTGCATTAACATGAACCCGCTAGCGCCACCTAGCCCCCCAGATTCGAACCCAGGCCTCCAGAGGAAGGTGAAAGGCTGGTCTAGTGCATTAACATGAACCCGTTAGCGCCACCTAGCCACCCAGATTGGAACCCAGGCCTCCAGAGGAAGGTGAAAGGCTGGTCTAGTGCATTAACATGAACCCGCTAGCGCCACCTAGCCCCCCAGATTGGAACCCAGGCCTCCAGAGGAAGGTGAAAGGCTGGTCTAGTGCATTAACATGAACCCGCTAGCGCCACCTAGCCCCCCAGATTGGAACCTACTGTGTTTTACTGGGGCAGTGTAATGGTGCAGGGCTGATAACTGGTGTAGTGTTGCTGTGCTCAGCGGTGTGACTTTGCGGAGGGTGCCTCAAGGTGACGCGCTGCGGCGGCTGCATTGAACACAGCTGCAGTGCGGAGAGACAGAGAGAGATCGCTGGGCTGAGCGTCCAGCAGCGCAGTGTAGGACTGCAGAGCCAGCACTGTGTACATGAGAAGCCAGTGTGTCTGAACGTAGCATCTGTAAATAATTTCTCTTCTCTGCAGTTTCATAGGTTGTTTTTGCTGTTTTTTTTTTCTCCATCCCTCTTTCTCTCCTTCCGCCTCTCCCTCCCTTCCCTCTCTTTTGTCTCAAATCTGCCTTTACCTGGCTTTGAGGTGGTCTAGGGAACCCCTATCTCGTTCTTTTTTTCTCTCCTTTTTTCTTTCCACCTCTTTCCCCACACTCTCCTCCCTTTCCATGTATCTCTCTCTTTCCCTCTCCTCCATTTTCACCCTCCTGTCTTTCCTCCTTCCCTCTTCTCCCCCACCTCTCTTTCTCTCTCTCTGCAGTGCTGGCAGTTTGCCATTGAGCAGTGGGTGTGAAATTGCTGCAGGAGAGAGGGGAGGGACGCGCACGCGCACACACGCACACACACGCACGCACACACACACGCACACACCTGCTCTCCTCTCCCAGTGCTGGGATTATTCGTGCTGCAGTCAACTGACATGCACACCGTCCACCCACACACCGACCAAACAAAACATGACCGTGCTTCAGAGCAGCAGAGATCCGCTCCAAATAGGAGTGTGTAATCTCATTAGCAGCGAGTCCTGGCTTTCCCTGCTGCTGGAACAGCGCTGTGGCATCGCTGGGAAAGGGGGGAGCGGCGCAGGCTTGCCTCTGTGTGCCCCGACCCGTCCTGAGAAGAATCGTGCTTTTAAAATCTTATTTTTTTAATAAAGCCTTAGAAAGTTTCTGTGGTCATTGTGTTTCTCTCGCCGCGTCGCGGGCTGAACTGTCTCGTTCCTCGGGGTAGAATCCCGTTGCTCTTTTAAATCCTCGCAACTGCACCCCCCACCCCCCCCTCGTGGGTTCAGCAGGGAACTGCGCCACACGCTGAACTGTGCCCAGTTAAACCCCTGATGTCAGATACGTCCCTCGTTTTTATTGTCTGTCGCTTAAAATAGTTCATTTCAGAACTAATATTGCACTTCATTGTGAATTCAGCAGAATTAATGAGAGCAAAACAGCACAGTTTATTTTAATAAGAGTCAAGCAGACCAGCGTTTGGGCTCTAGTGCCTTCATCAGTGTGATTGAAACTAGAAGAGACCGAGTCAAGCAGACCAGCGTTTGGGCTCTAGTGCCTTCATCAGTGTGATTGAAACTAGAAGAGACCGAGTCAAGCAGACCAGCGTTTGGGCTCTAGTGCCTTCATCAGTGTGATTGAAACTAGAAGAGACCGAGTCAAGCAGACCAGCGTTTGGGCTCCAGTGCCTTCATCAGTGTGATTGACACTAGAAGAGACCGAGTCAAGCAGACCAGCGTTTGGGCTCTAGTGCCTTCATCAGTGTGATTGAAACTAGAAGAGACAGAGTCAAGCAGACCAGCGTTTGGGCTCCAGTGCCTTCATCAGTGTGATTGACACTAGAAGAGACCGAGTCAAGCAGACCAGCGTTTGGGCTCTAGTGCCTTCATCAGTGTGATTGAAACTAGAAGAGACCGAGTCAAGCAGACCAGCGTTTGGGCTCTAGTGCCTTCATCAGTGTGATTGAAACCAGAAGAGACCGAGTCAAGCAGACCAGCGTTTGGGCTCTAGTGCCTTCACCAGTGTGATTGAAACTAGAAGAGACCGAGTCAAGGAGACCAGCGTTTGGGCTCTGGTGCCTTCGTCTTTGTGCAATGTAATAACTGTAGCACTGCTAGTTAGGAACCTTGTGTAACAGACTGTCTTTGTTTCCCTCCCGGCAGTACGGACGGTCGGACAGCTACCGCGTGGCCACCACGCAGGAGGACAAAGATGGCAAGGGCTCCCCCAAGAAGGGCAAGGGCAAGGACCTGGACGATCTGAAGAAGGAAGTGCCCCTGGTGAGTCACCCCTGAGCTTCACAAACTACAGCTCCCAGCGTGCACCGGGGCTAGCACTACAGCTCCCAGCGTGCACCGGGGCTAGCACTACAGCTCCCAGCGTGCACCGGGGCTAGCCCTACAGCTCCCAGCGTGTTTTATTTCTTTATTTTGAATATTTAAAATGCAGTCCAGTCCATCTGTTGTGTCGATGAACCGAATTGATTTATTTCTCTCTCTCTCTCCCCTCTGTTGTTCAGACGGAGCATAAGATGTCTGTGGAGGAATGCTGCCGCAAGTTCAACACAGACGTGGTGCAGGTGAGCATAGGGGCGGGGCTCTGCGCGAGCATAGGGGCGGGGCTTTGCTCGAGGGGAGGGGCGGGGCTCTGCGGGAGGGGCGGGGCTCTGTTTCAGTGTGTTGCAGTGTGTTTCAGTGTCTGTGTCTCGTAGTTAACCCCTCGCTCCCCCTCTCTCTCTCTCTCCCTCTCCCTCAGGGTCTGACTCTGGCGAAGGCTGCAGAGTTCCTGGTGCGGGACGGCCCCAACGCGCTCACCCCCCCTCCCACCACCCCGGAGTGGGTGAAGTTCTGCAGGCAGCTGTTCGGAGGATTCTCCATCCTGCTGTGGACCGGAGCCTTGCTCTGCTTCCTTGCGTACGGAATCCAGGCCGGCATGGAGGACGACCCCGCGGGAGACAATGTGAGTGCGCCAGAGCCGCTGTCCCCCCAGGAACGAGGAACCCGTGTGCTGAAAATCAGAGGGACCCTTATATAAACGATTCCCATTCCCAACAGCACCGCACAGTGTAGTGAAGCATTGTAAAGCACAGAGAGGTCTGGTAAAGCATTGGTAAAGCATAGGGAAGCATTGTAAAGCACAGAGAGGTCTGGTAAAGCATAGGGAAGCATTGTAAAGCACAGAGAGGTCTGGTAAAGCATAGGGAAGCATTGTAAAGCACAGAGAGGTCTGGTAAAGCATAGGGAAGCATTGTAAAGCACAGCAGCAGTGTGGAGTAGTGGTTAGAGCTCTGCACTCTTGACCGGAGGGTCGTGGGTTCAATCCCAGGTGGGGGGACACTGCTACTGTACCCTTGAGCAAGGTACTTTACCTAGATTGCTCTAGTAAAAACCTAACTGTATAAATGGTTAATTGTATGTAAAAATAATGTGATATCTTATAACAATTGTAAGTCGCCCTGGATAAGGGCGTCTGCTAAGAAATAAAATAATAATAATAATAATAGAGAGGTATGGTAAAGCATAGGGAAGCATTGTAAAGCACAGAGAGGTCTGGTAAAGCATAGGGAAGCATTGTAAAGCACAGAGAGGTATGGTAAAGCATAGGGAAGCATTGTAAAGCACAGAGAGGTCTGGTAAAGCATAGGGAAGCATTGTAAAGCACAGAGAGGTCTGGTAAAGCATAGGGAAGCATTGTAAAGCACAGAGAGGTATGGTAAAGCATAGGGAAGCATTGTAAAGTACAGAGAGGTCTGGTAAAGCATAGGGAAGCATTGTAAAGCACAGAGAGGTCTGCGTGTGACGTGTGACCTGTGACCCTCACGCTTTCCCCTTTGCCCTCCTGCCAGCTGTACCTGGGGATCGTGCTGTCAGCTGTGGTCATCATCACCGGCTGCTTCTCCTACTACCAGGAGGCCAAGAGCTCCAAGATCATGGAGTCCTTCAAGAACATGGTGCCCCAGGTGAGAGCCGCAGGACACAGCCCTGTGCCAACTGCGAGACCCCGCGCCTGCACCAGTGAGCCGGCCACAGGTTCAAACAGTGTGGCAGCGAAGAGGTTAATGTTAACGGGACACCAGCGGTAATGGAGTTTTATTAGAATCGTAGAACACAGCTAGGGGGGCCAAACGTTTTGCATCAGCCTCTACAGAATTAACTAATGTTGCTTTGTAAAGTTGAATGAAAGCTGATGGAATAACGTCACGTTAACTTATTGAATCGCACGCCGTCGCTTTGTAGTTTTAACGGAAAAAACCCGACAACAAATAGAAAAATTTAACATTTCGAAATCTAATCGTGAAATACTGCTGGACTGCTGTTATGGCTTCCTGACCCTAGACTTTATATACGATATCGTTGTTTCTTTGATTACCATGATGTCAAAGATCTAAATTATGTTCATATAGTATTTATGCCTCAATCCTAAAATTCTAGGTGATTCTAAATGTTTGGACACAGCTGTAACTGTAAAGGGATTTTACTGAGAGAATCCTAGAACGCAGCTGTGAAGATGCTGTGTCACACAAGGTGCTGTGTTGATTTTACTGAGGGAATCCTAGAAGGCAGCTGTGAAGATGCTGTGTTGATTTTACTGAGGGAATCCTAGAAGGCAGCTGTGAAGACGCTGTGTCACACAAGGTGCTGTGTTGATTTTACTGAGGGAATCCTAGAAGGCAGCTGTGAAGATGCTGTGTCACACAAGGTGCTGTGTTGATTTTACTGAGGGAATCCTAGAACGCAGCTGTGAAGATGCTGTGTCACACAAGGTGCTGTGTGTTACTGCCATGGCCAGAGGGTTGAACTCATTGCGAGCGCTTCTTGAATCTCTGCAGCAAGCCCTGGTGATCCGCGAGGGAGAGAAGCTGCAGATCAACGCTGAGGAGGTGGTGGCTGGAGACCTGGTGGAGGTGAAGGGGGGGGACAGGATCCCTGCCGACCTCAGGATCGTCTCCGCACACGGCTGCAAGGTACCCGGGCGAGCATGCACACACGCAGAGAGACACACGTACACGCACAGACACACGCAGAGAGACACAGACACACACACACACACACACACAGACATGTACACACACGCACGCACACAGAGACGCACGCAGAGAGACAGACACACGCACACACACAGACACACACACAGAGGCTGGCAGACCTACAGGATATATAGGCAGGCATGCAAGACAGACACGCATACATACATACGCACAAACACATACATACATACACACACACACACACACACACACAGACCAGATAGACAGGTCAGACATCTACAAAACGTTTTTGTCTAATTGACCCATCCCCCCCCCACCCCCCCCCCCCTTCTGTCCCTCCTTGCTCTCTCTCCTGATAGGTGGATAACTCCTCCCTGACTGGTGAATCAGAGCCCCAGACCCGATCACCTGACTGTACCCATGACAACCCCCTGGAAACGAGGAACATCGCCTTCTTCTCCACCAACTGTGTGGAAGGTGAGTCGCAGGGAGATGCAGCTTCTGTATAGCACGGGAGGATACTGATACGGCCCCCTCGCCCTTCGAAAAGTGTAACACAGTGAATCTGCACAGGAACCTCGGTGTTTTACAATGCTTCCCTATGCTTTACCAGACCTCTCTGTGTTTTACAATGCTTCCCTATGCTTTACCAGACCGCTCTGTGCTTTACAGTGGTTGCCTGTGCTTTACCATGCTTTCACAGTCCTTGATTACACTATGATCTGTGCTGCCCGTTTCGATAGCTGACTCTGCATTTAGTTCAGTGTTTTGTGTTTTTCGGTTCTTCACTCTCTCTCTCTCTCTCTCTCTCTCTCTCTCTCTCTCTCAGGCACGGCCCGTGGTATCGTGGTTTGCACGGGAGACCGCACGGTGATGGGCCGCATCGCCACTCTCACCTCGGGGCTGGATTCGGGCAAGACCCCCATCGCCAAGGAGATCGAGCACTTCATCCACATCATCACGGGTGTGGCCGTGTTCCTGGGCATCTCCTTCTTCATCCTGTCCATCGTGCTGGGCTACAGCTGGCTGGAGGCCGTCATCTTCCTCATCGGCATCATCGTGGCCAACGTGCCAGAGGGGCTGCTGGCTACTGTCACTGTGAGCGGCTGAGTCTCTCTGTACCCCTCCCTCTCCCTCTCTCCATCCCTCTCCCTCTCCATCAGTGTGAGCGGCTGAGTCTCTCTGTACCCCTCCCTCTCCCTCTCTCTCCATCCCTCTCCCCCACCATCAGTGTGAGCGGCTGAGTCTCTCTGTACCCCTCCCTCTCCCTCTCTCTCCCTCTCTCCTTCCCTCTCTCCCACCATCAGTTTGAACGACTGAGTCTCTCTGTACCCCTCCCTCTCCCTCTCTCTCCATCCCTCTCCCCCACCATCAGTGTGAGCGGCTGAGTCTCTCTGTACCCCTCCCTCTCCCTCTCTCTCCCTCTCTCCTTCCCTCTCTCCCACCATCAGTTTGAACGACTGAGTCTCTCTGTACCCCTCCCTCTCTCCTCCCTCTCTCTCTCTCCTTCCCTCTCCCCCACCATCAGTGTGAGCGGCTGAGTCTCCCTGTACCCCTCCCTCTCCTTCCCTCTCCCTCTCTCTCCCTCTCTCCTCCCTCTCTCTCCTTCCCTCTCCCCCACCATCAGTGTGAGCGACTGAGTCTCTCTGTACCCCTCCCTCTCCCTCTCTCTCCCTCTCTCCTTCCCTCTCTCCCACCATCAGTTTGAACGACTGAGTCTCTCTGTACCCCTCCCTCTCCTTCCCTCTCCCTCTCTCTCCCTCTCTCCTTCCCTCTCCCCCACCATCAGTGTGAGCGGCTGAGTCTCTCTGTACCCCTCCCTCTCCCTCTCCATCAGTGTGATTGACTGAGTCTCTCTGTACCCCTCCCTCTCCCTCTCTCTCCCTCTCTCCCACCATCAGTTTGAACGACTGAGTCTCTCTGTACCCCTCCCTCTCCTTCCCTCTCCCTCTCTCTCCCTCTCTCCTTCCCTCTCCCCCACCATCAGTGTGAGCGGCTGAGTCTCTCTGTACCCCTCCCTCTCCCTCTCCATCAGTGTGATTGACTGAGTCTCTCTGTACCCCTCCCCCTCCCCCCAGTCGCGTTGATCGGAGGTCTTTCTGAACGTTGCCTCTCTCTCCCCTCTGCAGGTGTGTCTGACCCTCACTGCTAAGCGCATGGCTCGCAAGAACTGCCTGGTGAAGAACCTGGAAGCCGTGGAGACGCTGGGGTCCACGTCCACCATCTGCTCCGACAAGACAGGCACCCTCACACAGAACAGGATGACCGTGGCTCACATGTGGTTTGACAACCAGATCCACGAGGCAGACACCACGGAGGACCAGTCCGGTAAACTGGGAGAGGGGGAGTGGCTAGGGCGGTCGCACAGTTTGGTTTTGCATCCCTTGCATTTGCAGTCCAAGATCTCTCTGAGAGAATTGTAAAGTTTACACCTCTCTGAGAGAATTGTAACGCTTGCACTTCTATGTGAGAACTGTAAAGTTTACACCTGTGCAAGACATTGCTGTGAAGGATATTGTACACCTCTTGAAGAATTATCACAAAGGGTAGTTTTTTGGATGATCTGTTCTGAGAAACACTAAAAGAAACAAATTCAACGACAAACTTTTTGATAAGAAGTCTTTCGGTGTCCAGCATCGGAAGACATGGGGAACGGCGTCTCGTCGAAACGTCAGTCATTTGAATTTCAGTTTCTTTTTAGCGTTTCTAAATCAAGCAGTGTTGAGTGATTAACAGTCCGTCCACCCCCCCTCCCCCCCAGGCGCCTCGTTTGATAAGAGCTCCGCGACCTGGGTGGCCCTGTCTCGCGTGGCGGCCCTGTGCAACCGCGCCGTGTTCAAGGGGGGTCAGGACGGGCTGCCCATCCTGAAGAGGGACGTGGCGGGGGACGCCTCCGAGTCGGCCCTGCTCAAGTGCATCGAGCTGTCCTGCGGATCCGTGAAACTCATGAGGGAGAAGAACAAGAAGGTGGCTGAGATCCCCTTCAACTCTACCAACAAGTACCAGGTGAGAGAGACACAGCGAGACTCACTCACACACACACTGAGACACACGCTGAAGAACAAGAAGGTGGCTGAGATCCCCATCACTCAACCAGCAGCTCCCTGGGTTTTTCGCAGTGTGTTTTGACATCCTGTTTCTCTCCCCTCTCCTCTCCTCCCTCCCCAGCTCTCGGTCCACGAGACGGAGGATGTGAATGATAACCGCTACCTGCTGGTGATGAAGGGAGCTCCGGAGCGCATCCTGGACCGCTGCTCCACCATCCTGGTGCAGGGCAAGGAGCAGCCCATGGACGAGGAGATGAAGGAGGCTTTCCAGAACGCTTACCTGGAGCTGGGCGGGCTTGGGGAGAGGGTGCTGGGTGAGCGAGGGGGCTGAGAGAGAGGAGGGGAGGGTATTGTGTCTGTTCTGTGGTGATGGGGTCTTGTTTTGTATTGAATCGGGTTGAATTGAATCCCCCCCCCCTCCCCTCCCCTCCCTGCAGGTTTCTGTCACCTGCTGATGGCTGAGGACCAGTACCCCAAGGGCTTTGCCTTCGACTGCGATGACGTCAACTTCCAGACCGATAACATGTGCTTCGTGGGGCTCATGTCCATGATCGACCCCCCCAGGGCCGCCGTGCCCGACGCCGTGGGCAAGTGCCGCTCCGCCGGCATCAAAGTCATCATGGTGACCGGAGACCACCCCATCACAGCCAAGGCCATCGCCAAGGGGGTGGGCATCATCTCCGAGGGCAACGAGACCGTGGAGGACATCGCTGCCAGGCTCAATATACCTGTGAGCCAGGTCAACCCCAGGTGAGGCACAGAGACTCTCCCACACACTCACACCTGTGTAGAGACTCACACACACACACACACACACACACACACACACACACACACACACTCACACCTGTATAGAGACCCCGTGCCTGTGGTGACCCTGCCCCTCCCCTCTCAGAGACGCCAAGGCCTGTGTGATGCACGGCACAGACCTGAAGGAGCTGTCTCAGGAGCAGATCGACGACGTGCTGAGGAACCACACGGAGATCGTGTTCGCCAGGACCTCCCCCCAGCAGAAACTCATCATCGTGGAGGGCTGCCAGCGACAGGTGAGGCTCTCGCACGCTCGCTCGCTCGCTCGCTGCCTGCTCGCTCTCCCTGACTCTCACTCCCTGACTCTCTCTCTCTCTCCTCTCAGGGTGCTATCGTTGCTGTGACGGGTGACGGAGTGAACGACTCTCCCGCCCTGAAGAAAGCCGACATCGGCGTTGCCATGGGGATCGCGGGTTCCGATGTGTCCAAGCAGGCCGCCGACATGATCCTATTGGACGACAACTTCGCCTCCATCGTCACAGGAGTGGAGGAAGGTGAGACGCCCCGAACTGCCCCCTCCCGAAAATTCCCTCGGCCTCTCTCTGCCCCCCCTCCCGTCTCTCCCTCTCTCTCTTTATTTCCATGGCAAGTCATACAAGCACTGCCAAAGTTAATGTACAGAAGTATCTAATATCTCTCTCTCTCTCTCTCTCTCTCTCTCTCTCCATCTCTCTCTCTCTCTCCATCTCTCTCTCTCTCTCTCTCTCTCTCTTCTCTCCGTCTCCCCGCAGGTCGTCTGATCTTTGACAATCTGAAGAAGTCCATTGCGTACACCCTGACCAGCAACATCCCTGAGATCACCCCCTTCCTGCTCTTCATCATGGCCAATATCCCGCTGCCCCTGGGCACCATCACCATCCTGTGCATCGACCTGGGCACCGACATGGTGAGAGAGGGGCTGCAGCAACAGCACAATACAGTGCAATTCAGTACAGTACAATACAGTACAGCTACAGTCCCAGATACCTGCAATGCAGCTACGATCAGGGCTGAATTGAGATACCCTCTGTGTTTCAGGTCCCTGCGATCTCATTGGCTTACGAAGCAGCCGAGAGTGACATCATGAAGAGACAGCCCAGGAACCCCCGAACTGACAAGCTGGTGAACGAGAGGCTGATCAGCATTTCTTATGGACAGATAGGTAGAGAGCTGCAGTACAGCTGCAAGACAGGCTGACACTGCCTCCTGTGTGTGTGTGTGTGTGTGTGTGTGTGTGTGTGACACTGTCTGCCTCGCTCTGTGTGTCTCACACTGTCTCTCTCTCTGTGTGTGTCTCACACTGCCTCCTGTCTCTGTGTGTGTCTCACACTGTCTCCTGTCTCTGTGTGTGTCTCTCACACTGCCTCCTCTCTGTGTGTGTCTCACACTGTCTCCTGTCTCTGTGTGTGTCTCTCACACTGTGTCTCTCTGTCTCACACTGCCTCCTCTCTGTGTGTGTCTCTCACACAGCCTCCCCTCTGTGTGTCTCTCACACAGCCTCCTCTCTGTGTGTGTCTCGCACTGTCTCCTGTCTCTGTGTGTGTGTCTCACACTGTCTCTGTCTCTGCAGGAATGATCCAGGCTCTGGGCGGGTTCTTCAGCTACTTTGTGATCCTGGCTGAGAACGGCTTCCTGCCGTCCAGGCTGGTGGGCATCCGACTGAACTGGGACGACCGGGCCAACAACGACCTGGAGGACAGCTACGGGCAGCAGTGGGTAAGTGAGGCCCTCCTCTCCCCTCCCCTCCCCTCCCCTCCCCTCCTCGGGGGCCCAGGGCTGTGCTAACCCTCTCTCTCCCTCCTCAGACCTACGAGCAGAGGAAGATCGTGGAGTTCACGTGTCACACTGCATTCTTCGTCAGCATCGTGGTGGTGCAGTGGGCCGACGTCATCATCTGCAAAACCAGGAGGAACTCCGTCTTCCAGCAGGGCATGAGGTGAGGCTGTCTGTCTGTCTGTCTCTCTGTCTGTCTGTGTGTGTGTCTCTCTGTGTGTGTCCAACAGAGATTAAAGTCTCTCTCTCTCTCTCTCTCTCCCAGGAATAAGATTCTGATTTTTGGCTTGTTTGAGGAGACTGCCCTGGCTGCCTTCCTCTCATACTGTCCCGGGATGGACGTCGCCCTCCGAATGTACCCCCTCAAGTGAGTACCTCCCCCCCACCCCCACCCCAAAAAAAAACACTTTACAGAGTTTCAGATCCCTTTATTGGGAGTTCAACTAAAAATCATTCTAACCTCTCCCCTCTCCCCCTCCAGGCCCAGTTGGTGGTTCTGTGCTTTCCCTTACAGCTTCCTGATCTTCGTTTACGATGAAGTCCGTAAACTCATTCTGCGCAGAAACCCTGGAGGTAAAATCTCACCAGCGTCTATCTGCCTGTCTAACTGTCTGTCTGTCTATCTAACTGTCTGTCTGTCTGTGTGTCTGTATCTACGATCCATCTCCTGGCTGTGTCTGTCTGTCTGTCTGTCTGTCTATCTAACTGTCTGTCTGTCTGTGTGTCTGTATCTACGATCCATCTCCTGGCTGTGTCTGTCTGTCTGTCTGTCTATCTAACTGTCTGTCTGTCTGTGTGTCTGTATCTACGATCCATCTCCTGGCTGTGTCTGTCTGTCTGTCTGTCTGTCTGTCTGTCTATCTAACTGTCTGTCTGTCTGTGTGTCTGTATCTACGATCCATCTCCTGGCTGTGTCTGTCTGTCTGTCTGCCTGTCTGTCTATCTAACTGTCTGTCTGTCTGTCTGTCTGTCTGTACCTACGATCCATCTCCTGGCTGTGTCTGTCTGTCTGACTCTTGGACAGATACAGGCAAGCAGTACATGACTTTGATTGCCTCAGTGTTCTCTGTGTATGTAGAGTGTGTTTGTCTGACCTACATTGCTGTACGTCGATTTGTGCATCTACAGTTTCCAGACAGTTACATATTTTTTTTTTTCATTTGTGGCTGTAATGGAAATACTGACGCAGTCCTCTCTCCTCTCTCTCTCTCTCTCTCTCTCTCTCTCTCTCATCCTCTCTCTCTCTCTCCTCTCTCCTCTCTCTCTCTCTCTCTCTCTCTCTCTCTCTCTCTCTCTCTCTCTCTCTCTCTCTCATCTCTCTCCTCTCTCTCCTCTCTCTCTCTGCAGGCTGGGTCGAAAGGGAAAACCTATTATTAAAACTATTGCCCCCCTCTTTCAATACACCAGAACCCCACCCCACCCATCATATCAGAACGCTCAACACAAACAAAAAGAAATCGACAGCGACCGAGAAAAACCGGGGCCTCTCTCTCTCTCTCTCTCTGAGCCCAACTTTGTCTTTTTTTTTTTAAAACATGTGTTTTTTTATTTTAAAGTCATGTTTCAGAAATGTAACATGAATTATTATTGCTGTGGTTTATTATTGGCACTGCTATTTATTAGGATTTGAATGTGTTGTTTTTTTTTCTAATATTGTATGTTTTGTTTTTAAAAGTTGACAGCGGGCTGTTTTTTGGGATGGTATCAATATTGCCCACGCTGTTGCAATACGGCCCGTTTAAATATTATCCCAGGCGCATGCGGCTTTCTGTCTCGTCTTTCTACTTCAGTCATGACCATGTTGGTTGTAATCTGAACCACGCGTTATTCAATGTATGGACTGGGCTGGGTCCATACTGGGGTCACATTAGCTTCAATAGCGGACCAACTTTCTTATCCTATAGAAGGAATATCCAGACCGTTCGTAATTCTACAGTGCTAGCGCGGGGCTGAGACGAGACACACTGGGTTGTGAGTGGACCAGACTCCTTTTTTTATACTGGTCTTTGTTACATTAACTTATATTATACTGGTTCTTGGTCCTGCGATAACGGTTTTGAATTACTTTTAGTAAAACAGGAAAATATATATGTTAATTTTATTTCAGACAAAAAAAATACACGAGAACATTACGAAGCATGCCAGAGAAAGCAGGATCGAGAGAGAGATAGACTGCGGTTTCAAGTACCAGCGACTTCCCCCTGAGCATCTACTTCCTGTTCTGTGTCCGTCCTTTAATTTGCTCCCCCCCTTGTAGCTCCCGGTCCCTCTAGTTTGTGTGAAAGCCCTCCCCCCCTCCCCGAATTCATCTCAAAGCTATGTTATACACAGTCTTGTCAGTACAGGGAAACAGAACGGTACATTATATATATATATAATAGGGAGAAAAACAAACGGGAGGGTGTTACACTGATCATCCTCCCCACTGCAACTACAGGCGGGGAGGTGGAGAGTTTGTTTTTATGGTTTTCTGGGGTGGGGGTGGGTATTTTTCAGGCAGTTTTTTTTTTTTTTTTGGGGGGGGGGGGGGGGGTCCATGTTCCTCTTGGCCTTGTTACTGACAGTACATTTCAGTACATGACAATTTAATTTTCTTCTTAAGTGTGTGTGTGTGTGTAAAAATAAAAAAAAATTAGTAAAATTCAAATGTGTTGCAATGTTGTCGGTCCGTTTCCCCAATCTCCCTATCCACCCCCGAGCCGAGTCCGTTTGTGTGTCCTAGGTTACATTCTTTCTGTTCGAATGAAATAAAAAATACTTCTCTCTTCTTCAGAACTGCCGTTTTAAGACGTACAAAAAACAAAGTGAATTATATATATTGGGGAAGAGGGGAGGGGACGTTTGTGTGTGAACTACAAAAAAAATAAACCCAACAGAAATAAAACCAATTTCAAAATAAATCAACGTGAAATAACAATAAAAAAAAAAAAAGTCTAGACACTTTAATACAACCGACAAACGAGTCTGACTGATTATTGCTCTGTGTGTGTGTGCGTGTATTCCACTGTGTTAGTGTGCGTGTGTGCGTGTATTCCACTGTGTTAGTGTGTGCGTGCGTGCGTGCGTGTATTCCACTGTGTTAGTGTGTGTGTGTGTGCGTGCGTGCGTGTATTCCAGTGTGTCAGGTTGTGTGTGTGTGCGTGCGTGTATTCCACTGTGTTAGAGTGTGTGTGTGTGTGTGTGCGTGCGTGTATTCCAGTGTGTCAGGTTGTGTGTGTGTGCGTGCGTGTATTCCACTGTGTTAGAGTGTGTGTGTGTGCGTGTATTCCAGTGTGTCAGGTTGTGTGTGTGTTGTGTTCAGCAGTGTGTGCCAGTCAGTGTTTGCGTCTGTCTGTTTGTGAATTTCAGTGTCTTTCAGATTCTGTGGGTGTGTGTGTCACTACCTCTCCCGCGCAATGCGTCAGTCCCGGGGTACCGAGGACTTGTTGGGGAGCCTCGTGTTTCACAAATTAAACTGGACTCCTCTCCTCCTGTGCAATGCACCACTTCCCCTGTAGTCAGCACTGATCTGCAGGCAGTTGCTGCTACGTGTGTGTGAGACTGTGTCAGAGTGGCACACTGTGTGTGTGAGAGAGTGCTGCTCAGCTTTACCGCAGGGGCGGGGTCTGCACGGTCGTTTCCACGGCTACAGGAGGACAGGAAGCTGCTGTTGCCGTGACGCTGGGGGAGTCGGTAAGGAGGGCACAGTGAGAGGGGTCAGCGAGAGAAGAGGCTGCTCCTTCCAATCATTCAGAGAGATAAGAGGCTGCTCCTTCCAATCATTCAGCGAGAGAAGAGGCTGCTCCTTCCAATCATTCAGATAAGAGGCTGCTCCTTCCAATCATTCAGATAAGAGGCTGCTCCTTCCAATCATTCAGAGAGATAAGAGGCTGCTCCTTCCAATCATTCAGAGAGATAAGAGGCTGCTCCTTCCAATCATTCAGAGAGATAAGAGGCTGCTCCTTCCAATCATTCAGAGAGATAAGAGGCTGCTCCTTCCAATCATTCAGAGAGATAAGAGGCTGCTCCTTCCAATCATTCAGAGAGATAAGAGGCTGCTCCTTCCAATCATTCAGATAAGAGGCTGCTCCTTCCAATCATTCAGATAAGAGGCTGCTCCTTCCAATCATTCAGAGAGATAAGAGGCTGCTCCTTCCAATCATTCAGATAAGAGGCTGCTCCTTCCAATCATTCAGAGAGATAAGAGGCTGCTCCTTCCAATCATTCAGATAAGAGGCTGCTCCTTCCAATCATTCAGAGAGATAAGAGGCTGCTCCTTCCAATCATTCAGAGAGATAAGAGGCTGCTCCTTCCAATCATTCAGAGAGATAAGAGGCTGCAAAGTTATCAGCATGTTTATTGCATGTGTTGCACAGATGATATAAAGACATTGTAACGCCCCACGCGGCTCCAGCGCGCTCGCTGTGGTTTTACAGAACAAGATCCACAGCTCCAAATAAACTCAAGAGACCGAGTCAAGCAGACCTGCGTTTGGGCTCTAGTGCCTTCATCAGTGTGATTGAAACTAGAAGAGACCGAGTCAAGCAGACCAGCGTTCGGGCTCTAGTGCCTTCATCAGTGTGATTGAAACTAGAAGAGACCGAGTCAAGCAGACCAGCGTTTGGGCTCTAGTGCCTTCATCAGTGTGATTGAAACTAGAAGAGACCGAGTCAAGCAGACCAGCGTTTGGGCTCTAGTGCCTTCATCAGTGTTATTGAAACTAGAAGAGACCGAGTCAAGCAGACCAGCGTTTGGGCTCTAGTGCCTTCATCAGTGTGATTGAAACCAGAAGAGACTGAGTCAAGCAGACCAGCGTTTGGGCTCTAGTGCCTTCATCAGTGTGATTGAAACTAGAAGAGACCGAGTCAAGCAGACCAGCGTTTGGGCTCTAGTGCCTTCATCAGTGTTATTGAAACTAGAAGAGACCGAGTCAAGCAGACCAGCGTTTGGGCTCTAGTGCCTTCATCAGTGTTATTGAAATATATATATATATACACACACAAATACAATTAAAATGTTTTTTTGGATGTACACAAAAGGTTTATTTGTTTTTCTTTATTCATCCGTTGTTTAATCCTTTAGTTTTTCACTTCACTTTTAAAAACGAGTGGCATGTAACAACATAGGAGTGAAAAACTAAAGGATTAAACGATGGATGAATAAAGAAAAACAAATAATTAAGGACTACTGTAGCTCTTAAACATCTCATTACAAAAATGCAAAAAACGAAGCTTTGAAAGCTTTGAGCCATGCTTAAGATCCAGCATTTGAAAGTATATATTGATGCTGTTGCAATCAGGATCGTTTATAGTGATATAAAAGTATGAAGTATGAAAGGTTATTTCCACAGGGAAGTACATATCACACAGCAATGAGTAAACTTCATGGAAATCAGTGATAACTGAAAATCATACAGCCTTAGTCATGAGATGAGGAGGGGAAAGAGGAGAGGAGGAGAGAGCGGAGAGGGGAAATGGAGAGAGGGAGGAGATAGGGGGACAGGAGAGAGGGAGGAGATAGGGGGACAGGAGAGGAGGAGAGATAGGGGGACAGGAGAGAGTGAGAAGAGGGGAGAGGAGAGGAGAGGGGGACAGGAGAGGAGGAGAGATAGGGGGACAGGAGAGAGTGAGAAGAGGGGACAGGAGAGGATAGGGGGACAGGAGAGGAGGAGAGATAGGGGACAGGAGAGGATAGGGGGACAGGAGAGGAGAGAGGAGGACAGATAGGGGGACAGGAGAGGAGAGGGGGAGAGACAGGGGGACAGGAGAGAGTGAGAGGAAGACCGGTTTCTGGTGTTACAGCCAGGTAAGAGTCCTGTAGGGGAGAGGTCAGGGGTCAGGGTCGGGGGGTCAGACAGGCTCCATGAGGAGATCGTTTGCGTCACCACCTTCGATCTCGCGGAAGCCAGCGTGCGAGCCAATCAACACGATCGTAGCACCTGGAACAGAGAGAGAGGGGGCGGGGCTTCAGAAGAGGAAGTCCGTGTCCGGTGAGTCTGTCTGTTTAATTTTATTAACCCATTCGGTGCCACTGACTTCATTTGAGGACAGGACACTCTGCAATTCTATTGGAGAAGTTTTTTTTTTTTTTTTTTTAACTGGCGTCTCTCCTGTTAGTTTCAGTTTCTCTTTGAACTACATCGTGATGGAAACGCTTGGTAACCACAACGTCTAAATGCAACGTGTATCAGATCAACAAATCAATACAGACTGGCTTTTTTAAAAAAAAAATATTTTACATAAACTAGCTTAGTAAGAGTGAGATAGTGTGTGAGAGAGAGTGAGAGAGAGTGAGATAGTGTGTGAGAGAGTGAGAGAGAGTGAGAGAGTTACTCACCCAGCACCCAGAACACGGCAGAGCCGGCCCCCGCCAGCCAGAAGAAAGGGAAGGAGACTCCGCTGGCCAGACCGTACTGATGCGCCGGGGTCACCTCACGCCCTGGAGACACGAGACAGGGACACGCGTCAAACACACGAGACAGGGACACACGTCACACACACACACACGAGACAGGGACACGCGTCAAACACACGAGACAGGGACACGCGTCACACACACACACACGAGACAGGGACACGCGTCAAACACACACACACACGAGACAGGGACACACGTCACACACACGAGACAGGGACACGCGTCAAACACACACACACGAGACAGGGACACACGTCACACACACGAGACAGGGACACGCGTCAAACACACGAGACAGGGACACGCGTCACACACATGAGACGGACACGCGTCAAACACACACGAGACAGGAACACACATCAAACACACGAGACAGGGACACGTGTCGAACACACGAGACAGGGACACGTGTCAAACACACAAGACAGGGACACGCGTCACACACACGAGACAGGGACACGCGTCACACACACGAGACAGGGACACGCGTCACACACACGAGACAGGGACACGCGTTACAAACACACATGAGACGGACACGCGTCACACACACACACGAGACGGACACACGTCAAACACACGAGACAGGGACACGTATCAAACACACACACACACGAGACAGGGACACGCGTCACACACACACGAGACAGGGACACGCGTCACACACACACGAGACAGGGACACGCGTCACACACACACACGAGACAGGGATACGCGTCACACACACACGAGACAGGGACACGCGTCACACACACACACAAGACAGGGACACATATCAAACACACACACACGAGACAGGGACACGCGTCTCACACACACACACGAGACAGGGACACATATCAAACACACACACACACGAGACAGGGACACGCGTCACACACACGAGACAGGGACACGCGTCAAACACACACACACACACACGAGACAGGGACATGCGTCAAACGCACACATGAGACAGTGTCTGTCTCTTGCAATACACAGACTGGACTAGCCCTCCCGGAGGGGGGCAATGATAATGTTGCGAATCAGAGGCGAGAGAACGGATTTGAAAGCCTTTAAACAGTGCTGTGGGATTGCTGGTGTGAGAGTGCCCTCCTCTGGTGAGATCAGGAATAGCAGGACTGCAAACAACTTCACCCGAACAACTCGTCATTCGGATGAGACGGAAAACAAACGAGCTCCTATTGGAAGTGACTCTGCAGCAGCAGCAGCAGCAGTTGATGATGATGCAGAGTTCACCCCCCCTAGTCTCTGTGAGTCGCTTTGCATAAAAGCTTCTGCTGAATGAATGCATGGCACACCTGGGGCAAACGTGTTATTTCACTCTGAGCAATATAACATACACACAAACTCACAGACACACACACACAGACCGACAAACACACACACACACAGACACACTGACACACAGACACACTCACACACAGCGAGCCCCACTCACCGAGCAGCACCAGTTTGCTCTCCTGTGTTTTGAGGTGGATGATGTAGAAAGCGCCCAAGAAAACAGCCAGAGCGATGAGAAGCATGGGGGAGCTGATACTGGAGAGAGAGAGAGAGAGAGAGAGAGAGAGAGAGAGAGAGAGAGAGAGAGAGTTCAATGTCCTGTACCACTAAGCACTGTGGTGTACAGTATCCTGCACTGCACTCTCACTCACAGTGTCTGCACTGCCCCCTCCTGTCACTCACAGTGTCTGCACTGCCCCCTCCTGGTCACTCACAGTGTCTGCACTGCTCTCTCCTGTCACTCACAGTGTCTGCCCCGCCCCCCTCCTGTCACTCAGTGTCTGCCTCGTCCCCTCCTCTCACTCACAGTGTCTGCACTGCCCCCCTCCTGTCACTCACAGTGTCTGCACTGCCCCCCTCCTGTCACTCACAGTGTCTGCCCCGCCCCCCTCCTGTCACTCACAGTGTCTGCACTGCTCTCTCCTGTCACTCACAGTGTCTGCCCCGCCCCCCTCCTGTCACTCAGTGTCTGCCTCGTCCCCTCCTCTCACTCACAGTGTCTGCACTGCCCCCCTCCTGTCACTCACAGTGTCTGCACTGCCCCCCTCCTGTCACTCACAGTGTCTGCCCCGCCCCCCTCCTCTCACTCAGTGTCTGCACTGTCCCCTCCTGTCACTCACAGTGTCTGCCCCGCCCCCCTCCTCTCACTCAGTGTCTGCACTGCCCTCTCCTGTCACTCACAGTGTCTGCCCCGCCCCCCTCCTGTCACTCAGTGTCTGCCCCGCCCCCCTCCTCTCACTCACAGTGTCTGCACTGCCCCCTCCTGTCACTCACAGTGTCTGCCCCGCCCCCCTCCTCTCACTCAGTGTCTGCACTGCCCTCTCCTGTCACTCACAGTGTCTGCCCCGCCCCCCTCCTCTCACTCAGTGTCTGCACTGCCCTCTCCTGTCACTCACAGTGTCTGCCCCGCCCCCCTCCTGTCACTCAGTGTCTGCCCCGCCCCCCTCCTCTCACTCACAGTGTCTGCACTGCCCCCTCCTGTCACTCACAGTGTCTGCCCCGCCCCCCTCCTCTCACTCAGTGTCTGCCCCGCCCCCCTCCTCTCACTCACAGTGTCTGCACTGCCCTCTCTTGTCACTCAGTGTCTGCCCCGCCCCCCTCCTCTCACTCACAGTGTCTGCACTGCCCTCTCCTGTCACTCACAGTGTCTGCCCCGCCCCCCTCCTCTCACTCAGTGTCTGCCCCGCCCCCCTCCTCTCACTCACAGTGTCTGCACTGCCCTCTCTTGTCACTCACAGTGTCTGCCCCGCCCCCCTCCTCTCACTCACAGTGTCTGCCCCGCCCCCTCCTGGTCACTCACATGCAGTACAGGATGAGTCCCAGGAGCACGAAGATGTAGTTGCTCTGAAAGTGCTCCACGTTTTTCACCAGCCTCTTGCACAGCTCCCCCAGGTTCTTGGGCTTGGAGAAACGCCGCTGGTCCACGAAGACAGCCCAGGGTCTTATAGTGGAGCGCCGGCGATCAAACCACTCCTTCGCAGCCCCTCCCGAAATCATCTTGGGGAGGTAGAGCCTGGGAGAGAGAGAGAGAGAGAGAAACGCCAGATTAATATCATCACCAATCAATACTGATCAATCGCTATTAATACTAACACCATCAATCACACACACACACACCCTAATCACACAATACACTGAAGTCACTGTTAGACTCCCGCTGCACAGCAGTGTGATCCAGTCCTGGTTTCACTAGGAGTTTAATAATCAGACACACCTGAGTTTGTTACCTGGACACACTGGGGGCTGATCAAGCTGGTAGTAAAACCTGGAATGGGTGACACTGCTGTGCAACAGGAGTCTGATTACCATCCCTGCAATGATCAATGTCAATCACTAAACACACACACACACACACACACACGCCAATCACACCACAGCTATCACTGATCAATATAATTCACTGAGAAAGAGCAAATCGCTGATCACACACACACATTATTAATCATCAATACCAATCACTGATCAATCGCGCACGCACTAATCACACAATATCAATCAACAGTACGGATCGATATAAATCACTGACTTCCACGTTTCGGTTTCTGTCTTCATTAGATCGCAAGAAATAGCCAGTTTGAAATGTATATAAATCTATATAAACCTATAACACACACACACACATTACAGAACGCAAGCTGATTCTGAAGCTGTGCACTTCGCAGCCTCTTGGGAGGAGCACTCTACCATGAAGCCCCACTTGTGCTTCTCTGAAACGAGCTCTTAATCAAACTCATGCACTGGACTGTGGTGCTGCTGTAGCTGCTGAAGGACTCTCACGTCCTCTGAAATGCTTTTGTATTCACATTGTACTTTATTATTATTATTATTATTATTATTATTATTATTATTATTATTATTATTATTATTATTATTGTTATTTATTTCTTAGCAGATGCCCTTATCCAGGGCGACTTACAATTGTTACAAGATATCACATTATTTCACATTATACATTATATATGTGTGTGTGTGTGTGTGTGTGTGTACACTTTACTACTTTAAAATCATTGTTAGTAGTGAAAAAACAGACTTAGACACAAACACAGACACAAACAAACACAGGCACACACAGACAGACAAACACAAATACAGACACACACACACACAGGCAGACACAGACAGACACACACAGACACAGACACTGACAGGCACACACAGACACTGACAGGCACACACACAGACACTGACAGGCACAGACACACACACACAGACACTAACAGACACACACACACAGACACTGACAGGCACAGACACACACACACAGACACTAACAGACACACACACACACATACGAGAACCAAGGAACCCATACTTCCCAGCAAGGCCTCCCCCAGCCTGATCCTCAGCTCCAGGGCTGAACAGATCCCCAGGCATTCCTGCCATAGCTACCCCACTCTCTGCACCTCAGTCCTGGGCTCGCTGCTTTATCTCTCTGTGTCTACCAGGAGAGGGGAAGGGGAAGGGGGGTTTAGAAAAAAGAAAAGAAAAAAGATATATATTAAAACTTTTTTTTTTTTGTAATGCTTCAAAAAAAGCTTGGTTTGGAGTTGTCACGTTTATTCTGTGAGCTTAAAGGCAATTGCAATTGGGAGTCCTATTATTATTTTAAAAAACTGAGAGAGAGAGAGAGAGAGAGAGAGAGAGGGGGGGAGGATATAATTTGACAAGCCAGGCAGGTTAGCAAACATTTAATTGGAAAAACCTGGGAAACATTCCTTCTCATTTTCCAGGCGAGGGTGTAGCGTGAGAGAGACACGCTGTGCTGCGCAGGAAGGACGCGCCTCGACTGGTCAAACTGCTTCAATAAATGAGCTTTTAAACCAGCAAACGAATCGACTGACTGATACCAAGTGACACACAACATGGCTATTATTACACAGCTGAGCAAAACAAATAATAATCGATATACTGAATACAGACTCTGTGTGTGTGTGTGTGATTATTACTACACTGTTAACCACTCCCCAAAACAAACGTTACTTTATCCAAATATAATGCAATATTTAATAATAATAATACAGTATTGTTTCCGTTCACTCACCAAACTTTCAGGCGCTATTCTGGTAGCCGTGCGATGTTTATATCTGCAAATCTCTCAGCTGGATTCCATGATCCACTTCCTGTTCACACCCGGATGTGATGTGGAACAGCTGGTGACGTGTGTCGGAAGTGACGTGTGAGGGCTGGCGCCCCGCTCTGCCCCGCATGGCCGGGTTAGTGCGCTGCTGTTGTGCGCGCTTGCAGTGCCACGCCGCGGAGAGCAAAGTAATGACATTCCCTGAGCGGCAGCGCAGCCACTTCACACGTCCAGTCACATCAATTCAATCAGTTCACAAACCTGACCCGGCTCAAAGGCTCCCGGAATTACGGGGCCAGTTGGCCACCCTATCTGGCCTTCCAGATAATTTGGGAAAGGTATAGTTAGCACCCTGCGTCCTTCTGATGAGACTCACACAAACGAGCTCCTACTGGCTCTGCAGCAGCAGCAGCAGCAGTTGTTGATGATGCAGAGTTCACCCCCCTAGTCTCTGTAAGTCGTTTTGGGTAAAAGCGTCTGCTAAATTACTACGACTACTACTAATAATAATAATAATAATTCTAGCAGTCTCCTCCCATTGCAGCTGCCCTATACTTGTGCCACCATTGCCCCTCAGTACTGAACCATTGCACTGCCATTGAAGAGTGCCTGTTTGTCTGCGTGTGTCTGTATTGCTGTTTAGCGCCTCTCTCTCT
>NW_026708239.1:70000-87633 GCF_902713425.1 Acipenser ruthenus
AGATAATGAACCAGACCCCTTCTCAAAGCGTACTGCTGTGGTATCCCCCTGGTAAAAGCACAGCACAGTGTAGTAAAGCACAGTGAAGATCATGAACCAGACCCCTTCTCAAAGTGTGCTGCTGTGGTATCCCCCTGGTAAAAGCACAGCACAGTGTAGTAAAGCACAGTGAAGATAATGAACTTACCTCTCTCTTAAATACCTCTATCTGCTTCTTCCTCTCTCCCTCCTTCACCCTCTCCCCGTTCCTCTTATACATCACTCTGCTCCTGTCTCTCTCCTCTGCGAGCTCATCTCGCCATCATCCCTCTTCTGTGTATCACTCCTCTCTTCTCTCCCTCTCCCCATCCCTCTCTTATACACCTCCCCTCTCTCTCTCTCTCTCTCATGCTCCCCCACCCCCGGAGTTCTTGTGGCCTGTGTTGCTGATCACAGCCGCCCCCTCCTTCCCTCCTTCCCTCCATCCCTCCATCTTCACTCTCTCTCGCTCTCTCTATGGGGGAATTCCTTTTTGGGTTGGTCAGTGGTTGATCTATCTTGTGTACCTCCGTACCCACGCAATACAGACTGCAGTGAATTCCCCCACGCTGTCTGTCTGTCTGCCCGTAGCTTTCTGTGTCACTGTGTGTGTGTCTGTGTGTCACTGTGTGTCATTGTGTCTGTGCGTCACTGTGTGTGTGTCTGTGTGTCACTGTGTGTCAGTGTGTCTGTGTGTCACTGTGTGTGTCTGTGTGTGTCTCTGTGTGTCAGTGTCAGTGTCTGTGTGTCAGTGTGTGTGTCTGTGTCTGTGTGTCTGTGTGTCTGTGTGTCACTGTGTGTCAGTGTCTGTGTGTCACTGTGTGTGTCTGTGTGTCAGTGTCTGTGTGTCACTGTGTCAGTGTGTGTGTGTATATTTGCATCAGTCTGTCTGTCTGTCTGTGTGTATATTTGCATCAGTCTGTCTGTCTGTCTGTGTGTATATTTGCATCAGTCTGTCTGTCTGTCTGTGTGTATATTTGTCTCAGGTGAACTCAGTAGAGAAAATATACTTTATTAACAGGATCGAATACAAGCAATAATAATAATAATAATAATAATAATAATAATAATAATAATAATAATAATAATAATAATAATAATAATAATCACACAAGGATGTTTTATATTAAAAGGGATTGTACATGAATTGAGTTGAAAGTGTCATCAGCGATTGTAAACTATCGCACTGTGGGATCTCTGATTTATTTATAAGACAGCTGAAGACAGCGCCCCGTCTCTCTGCGTGGCTCTGCTGTATTTACACCGGCATTGTAATAGTTTGTTGTTGACTCTTTGGGGGGGGGGGAATCTCCACTCTCACCCCCACTCCCACTCCCACTCTCTCTCTCGAACTGGAAACGGGGATTTCAAACTGGGTTAACCCTTTGAGCGCCGCGCAGGCTAAACTTTTGATTCACAGAGGCGGGGAGTTTCAAACTTGTTCCTATTGCGTGAGACTGCTCTTAATGTGTGAGAGAGATAGAGAGAGAGAGAGAGAGAGAGAGAGAGAGAGAGAGAGAGAGAGAGAGAGAGGCAATTAAAAGAACATCATTTTAATTAATTTATTTTATACATTATATTTTATACAGACTAATACATATATATATATATATATATATATATATATATATATATATATATATATATATATATATATATATATATATACACACACACACACAACAGTCCTTGATAAACTGAAAACTCGCTGTTTTAATCATGAGCTGCAACATCACTTCATCTTCTGTCTTCTTCAGAGAGCACGCTGGAAACACCCAGGCAGACTGGAGGTGTTGTTTCGTGTATAAACGATGTAGATTTTGCTTTTATTTAAACGTGTGTCATCTCTGTAACTTTTTTTTAGGCTTGTGACAGAATAGCATTATTTTTTTTATTTTTTATTTTTTTGGTCTTTTGCGAGAGTTTGGGCTTCGCTCCGGTTTTGCGCTGAGGTGACTGAAAAGGCGATTTAAAAAAAAGTGTTAAAGTACCGCCGTTATAAAATAAATGTAATATTTATTATAAATATGGAGAACACGCAAGCGGCGCTGCTGATAGCGCTGTTGCATGGCTTTTGAATCCTCTGTACGGTGTGTGTTTTTTTTTTAAATGATTCTGTGTGTGTTTTTTAGTTTTTTTGTTTTGCCCTTTCCTAACATGGCGGCGTGGCGGCTTCACTCGGATCCCGTGATGATCGTGATTGGTGGAGCGTCGGCGGTGACGTTACTTTAAGGGCAGAGAACGAGCAGCTGTCAGCTGGAAAGAAAGTACCAGAAATCAGTCACCAAAAAAATATATAAACACACGGAGAGAGAGAGAAAGAAAGAAAGAAAGAAAGAAAGAGAGAGGGGGCTGAAACACATTGGCGAATGGAGGCTTTTTAGAAATGAACAAAGAAGAAAATTCAATTCGAGTGAATTGTTGAAACACAGTTGCTGAAATAGGACTCTGCGAAACGACAGAGGGGAAAAACACACCACGACAAAACAAAACGGCGCTTTTGAAATCATTAACTCGTATGCAGCTTCTTGTTTCGTGTGTATTTAGAATAATTATCGAGTAAACAGCGAAGTTTGTGAGGAAAATGTAGTGTTTTGTGTGTAACGACGTGGGATAAAACGGTCTAGCGAAGAGGCATCGGTACAACACCAGTCTATAGAAATGTCCTTTTAAAAATGCATTCATATCAATAAAATTAGGTGTATCTGTACATAGTCCCAGTTTGATGTGTGTGTGTGTGTGTTTAATTTAAAAAAAAAAGACTTGCGTCAAAAATACATCAATCATTATTATGCGAGTAAATTCTCGTCTGTTTTTGTTTGGTGTCTTTCTGAATCTAGAGAACCTCGAAATTGTAATTTGTGTTCGTTAGTCGAGAATTAATCGAGGGCATTATAATTTAATGAATGCATTATAATTTAATGACTGCATTGTAATTGATAGTAACTGTGTAGGAGGGGGCGGGGCTGAGACTGCACCTGACGGAGGGGGCGGGGCCGTGACGCGAGAGGGGCGGGGCTGCGAATTGAAAACAAACCAGCCCCGTGCTTTGCAGCTGAAATCCTAGCAATGAAACAATTCAAAACCTCGAGAAATAACACTTGCACAAACATGGTGCGTGTTTGCAGTGCTGCCGTTTGAGGAGGAACGAGGAACGAGGAAAGGAAACGCATCACAACTTATATATGCGTGCAGAACATTGCAATGGTTTAGCAGTTTACATGAATGCGTGTTGTTTTTATATACTGTGCAGGTCTGCTCAGCTCAGCAGATGCTCTTTGTAAATAACAGCATCAAATAAAGAATTACAAATATATATTAATTATACAAGGACGTTTTAGAACTACAAAGTTAAGCGTGCATGATTTTTTGTACGGATTGTTTAGGAGTTTATTTCGTTTTTTTTAGCGTACCCGTGATCCGGGGTCTCTGAATTGAATTGCATAACATAGGGAGACGCTGTTTTTAAAATACTATGGCGGCGGCGGGGACACGGCGGCTGGCCATATCTCAGTGCTGGGAGGAGGCGGCGTGTCTCTCTTTCTACGGAATGCAGTCGCTGCATGAAATATTCGAGGTGGTCGGCTCCCACCTCACCGACAGCGACCTCGAGGTCCTGTCCTTTCTGCTGGACGAGACGTACCCGGCCACGCACCCGCTCGACCCGGCCGGCTGGGCGGTGGATCTGGAAGGCCGGGCCGGCGCCACTTGCCCGCGGCTGCAAGCGGCAATGCAGCGGTACCACGGCCGGCGTGGAAGCTCGACCACCGGGGAGCTGGGCTTCTGCGCGGCCGGCGTGCACAAGCCCAAAGACGGCGTGGAGTTGCTGCTGGAGCTGGAGAGGAGGGGCGTGTGCGATGAGTCCAACCTCACCCACCTTCTACAGCTGCTGCGCATTCTGACCCGACACGACCTGATGCCGTTTGTGACCCAGAAAAAAAGGAGGACAGGTGCATCATCATCATCATCATTATTATTATTATTATCAATAGCTTTGACCGAGTTGCAGGTACAGCCAAGTGCACGGTAGTGTTAACTGTGACCCTGCGTCACCAGTCTGCCCCCTGGTGGATTTAAAAGAAACACATTGCTTCAGTGTGTATTATTATTATTATTATTATTATTATTATTATTATTATTATTATTTTTTATTTCTTAGCAGACGCCCTTATCCAGGGCGACTTACAATTGTTACAAGATATCACATTACAAAGTACAATACAATCAGTAGTAAGAGCAAATTAAAATGAGAGAAATTAAAAAATAGAGTAAATAATTCTGTTTGAGAGCGATTAGGACTAAGAGCAGTTCAGTTTGAAGTGTTCGGTTCTAAGAGTAAATTCCGCTGGGGTCCGAGCTATCTCCTCCTGCGTGTTTAATTCTTTCACTATGACGTTTACAGGTGCCTGTCATACATGACGTCAGTGTGCACACACTAGACTTGCATTAAAAAAAAAAAAAGGGAACTAGTCTGAGACTCACCCCGTTCAGCACAGGTAACAAAAACCACAGAGAAAGAGAGAGGCTTTGTTTATTGTTTGTCAAATTTCTTGTAGCGTGGCCAGATCAAAGACAATGAAACAACAGCATGTATTATTATTATTATTATTATTATTATTATTATTATTATTATTATTATTTATTTCTTAGCAGACGCCCTTATCCAGGGCAACTTACAATTGTTACAAGATATCACATTATTTTTACATACAATTACCCATTTATACAGTTGGTTTTTTTTACTGGAGCAATCTAGGTAAAGTACCTTGCTCAAGGGTACAGCAGCAGTGTCCCCCCACCTGGGATTGAACCCACGACCCTCCGGTGAAGAGAGGGAGGGGAGGGGGATGGATGGATGGATGGATGGATGGAGGGAGGGGAGGGGAGGAGGATGGATGGAGAGGGGAGGGGAGGAGCATGGATGGAGGGAGGGAGGAGGATGGATGGATGGATGGATGGAGGGAGGGGAGGAGGATGGATAGATGGATGGATGGATGGAGGGGTGGGGTGGGGTGAGCGTGGCCCCGTGCTTCAGGCTGTATTGTAACTCTGTCGCGTCGTTGTTTCTCGTTTTGCTTCTCGCAGTGTCTCCGGAGCGCTGCAGCTACGGCTCTGTGATCTCGGGCGCGGAGGAGGAGGAGGAGGAGGAGGGTGTGAGGAAGAGCGCGGCGGAGACGGAAGGGGCAGGCAGGGGGCAGTGGAGAGCAGGTCAGTGTGATTTGATAACGTGTGAGCGGTCTCTCTCTCTCTCTCCCTCTGTCTCTCTCGCAGTGTGCCAGGGGGGAGGTCAGGCTCCTGTTGCAGAGCAGTTTCATACACATTCCAGGTTTTAATATGTCTTCATCAGCCACAGTGTGAGTGTAGGGAACCAGCGCAGGGGAGTCTCATGAAAATCCTAGTAAAACCAGGAATGGATCAAACTGCTGTGCAATGGGAGTCTTATTCCTATCCCTGTTTGTGCTTGCAGATATGTGTGTGTGTAATATATAATGTATGCTGTTTTACAAAACAAGTGTGTCCAGAATTCTCTGGACCCCCTGAGCAACATTTGCAGACCCCCAAAGGTCCTCGGAGCCCAGTTTGACCCCCCCCAAAGGTCCTCGGAGCCCAGTTTGACCCCCCCAAATGTCCTCGGAGCCCAGTTTGACCCCCCCAAAGGTCCTCGGAGCCCAGTTTGACCCCCCCAAAGGTCCTCGGAGCCCAGTTTGACCCCCCCAAATGTCCTCGGAGCCCAGTTTGACCCCCCCAATGGTCCTCGGAGCCTAGTTTGACCCCCCCAAATGTCCTCGGAGCCCAGTTTGAGAGCCCCTGCAGTAGATGGCTAGATAAATGATATCGGTGGGAGACGATGAGGGAGGCTCATCGGCCGGGTACGAGGTCCTTGGAGCGGGACGGCTTTCTCCGGTGTGAACGAGACTCCTGTTTGATTTTTTTATTCTGGTTCTGTCCAGGGGTCGACCCGAACAGGCAGAGTCCAGCTGGCTCCAAACGCCCCAGGGGCAGGAAGCGCAGGAGCAGAAAACTCAACAGCCCCCCTAGGAGGGCAGGAGGAGGAGGAGGAGGAGGAGGAGGAAGAGTGGGGGGGCAGGGGCAACAGCACATCTTCGCTCAGGACAGAGTCACCTGTGGTAAGAGACCTCTGTTTGCCTCCCTCCCTCCCTCCCTCCCTCCTCGCGCTGTTTTTCTCTACATACGGCTTTCTCTCTATACACTTCCCATTTGAATATTTTCTCCCCCTCTCTCCTCACTCCCTCGCTCTCCTGTCTCTCCTCTCCATTCCCCTCTGCTTTCCCTCCTCCATGTCTCTCCTCCCCCCTCTCCTCTCCCCCCTCGCTCTCCTGTCTCTCCTCTCCGTTCCCCTCTGCTTTCCCTCCTCCATGTCTCTCCTCCCCCTCTCTCTCCTCACCCCCTCGCTCTCCTGTCTCTCCTCTCCGTTCCCCCCTGCTCTCCCTCCTCCATGTCTCTCCTCCCCCTCTCTCTCCTCACCCCCTCGCTCTCCTGTCTCTCCTCTCCGTTCCCCTCTGCTCTCCCTCCTCCCCCTCTCTCTCCTCACCCCCTCGCTCTCCTGTCTCTCCTCTCCGTTCCCCTCTGCTCTCCCTCCTCCATGTCTCTCCTCCCCCTCTCTCTCCTCACCCCCTCGCCCTCCTGTCTCTCTCTCTCTCTCTCTCTCCCCAGACGTGCGCCTGCGTGTGCGCGCGGAGTACTGCGATCACGAGACGGCTCTGCGCGGGGGCGTGTCCTCCAGCAAGCCGGGCCTCGCGGAGCGGCAGTTCGATCTCTTCAGCCAGGCCGACGCGCTGATCCGCTCGCGGGACCTCGGTGCCATCGTGTGCGACATCAAGTTCTCGGACCTGTCCTACCTGGACGCCTTCTGGAAGGACTACCTGAGCGGCGCGCTGCTCGAGGCCCTGAAAGGCGTCTTCATCACAGACTCGCTCCGCAGGGCGGTGGGCAGGGAGGCCGTGGAGCTGCTGGTCAGCGTGGATGAGGAGGACTACGCGGAGGGCAGGAGGAGGCTGCTGGGAGACCGCGGGCAGCCACTGCGCTGACACACACAGAGACGAGGCAAGTGTGTGTGTTTATACGAGGTCCCTACAGTCATAGCCTCCCGGTAAATACGTGACCTGCACAGGGCAGCAGTGTGGAGTAGTGGTTAGGGCTCTGGACTCTTGACCGGAGGGTTGTGGGTTCAATCCCAGGTGGGGGGACACTGCTGCTGTACCCTTGAGCAAGGTACTTTACCTAAATTGCTCCAGTGAAAAACCCAACTGTATAAATGGGTAATTGTATGTAAAAATAATGTGATATCTTGTAACAATTGTAAGTCGCCCTGGATAAGGGCTTCAGCTAAGAAATAAATAATAATAATAATACATGTACACGCACAGTACTGTGCTAGACATGTATTGTGATAAATTCGTCTTAGTGGCTCCTTGGAGTTGAAGTGACCCCCTGCCACCACAGGAGGGCAGCACACACCACACCACAGACGCCACACTCTTGTAGTGAACGCAAAACCTGTTTCTCATGAGACGCGTTTCATTTTGTATTTTATTTTTTAAATCATATTCTCTGTAGATGCACTTTCTTTAATACATCTCTGAGAAAATATTTGGGCAGGGCAGGGCAGGTTACGGGGGGGGGGACCCTAACCCTAACCCTAACCTACAGTTTATTTTAACTTCTGTTTTCTTTGTCTTCTCTTTCAGGTCTTGCTCCTCCCTTTTTTCATTCCATATATTTTTTTTATTGTTTTTATTTATTTATTTTTATGCTGGGGGCACGGTGTACTGGAAATGCAAGACTTGTCACTTGCTGACCTTTAAAGGGTGGAGGAGAAAATAAATCCACAATGTGAGTTTGAAGCTGAACCCCTCCTGTCTGCACTGTGTGTTTGAGGCTGAACCCCTCCTGTCTGCACTGTGTGTTTGAGGCTGAACCCCTCCTGTCTGCACTGTGAGTTTGATGCTGAACCCCTCCTGTCTGCACTGTGAGTTTGAGGCTGAACCCCTCCTGTCTGCACTGTGAGTTTGAAGCTGAACCCCTCCTGTCTGCACTGTGTGTTTGATGCTGAACCCCTCCTGTCTGCACTGTGTGTTTGAGGCTGAACCCCTCCTGTCTGCACTGTGTGTTTGATGCTGAACCCCTCCTGTCTGCACTGTGTGTTTGATGCTGAACCCCTCCTGTCTGCACTGTGTGTTTGATGCTGAACCCCTCCTGTCTGCACTGTGTGTTTGAGGCTGAACCCCCCTGTCTGCACTGTGTGTTTGAGGCTGAACCCCTCCTGTCTGCACTGTGAGCTTGATGCTGAACCCCTCCTGTCTGCACTGTGAGTTTGATGCTGAACCCCTCCTGTCTGCACTGTGAGTTTGAGGCTGAACCCCTCCTGTCTGCACTGTGAGTTTGATGCTGAACCCCTCCTGTCTGCACTGTGAGTTTGATGCTGAACCCCTCCTGTCTGCACTGTGAGTTTGAGGCTGAACCCCTCCTGTCTGCACTGTGAGTTTGAGGCTGAACACCTCCTGTCTGCACTGTGAGTTTGAGGCTGAACCCCCCTGTCTGCACTGTGAGTTTGAGGCTGAACCCCTCCTGTCTGCACTGTGAGTTTGAGGCTGAACCCCTCCTGTCTGCACTGTGAGTTTGATGCTGAACCCCTCCTGTCTGCACTGTGAGTTTGAGGCTGAACCCCTCCTGTCTGCACTGTGAGTTTGATGCTGAACCCCTCCTGTCTGCACTGTGAGTTTGAGGCTGAACCCCTCCTGTCTGCACTGTGTGTTTGATGCTGAACCCCTCCTGTCTGCACTGTGAGTTTGATGCTGAACCCCTCCTGTCTGCACTGTGTGTTTGAGGCTGAACCCCTCCTGTCTGCACTGTGAGTTTGATGCTGAACCCCTCCTGTCTGCACTGTGAGTTTGAGGCTGAACCCCTCCTGTCTGCACTGTGAGTTTGAGGCTGAACCCCTCCTGTCTGCACTGTGAGTTTGATGCTGAACCCCTCCTGTCTGCACTGTGAGTTTGAGGCTGAACCCCTCCTGTCTGCACTGTGAGTTTGATGCTGAACCCCTCCTGTCTGCACTGTGAGTTTGAGGCTGAACCCCTCCTGTCTGCACTGTGAGTTTGAGGCTGAACCCCTCCTGTCTGCACTGTGAGTTTGATGCTGAACCCCTCCTGTCTGCACTGTGAGTTTGATGCTGAACCCCTCCTGTCTGCACTGTGTGTTTGATGCTGAACCCCTGCTGTCTGCACTGTGTGTTTGATGCTGAACCCCTGCTGTCTGCACTGTGAGTTTGATGCTGAACCCCTCCTGTCTGCACTGTGTGTTTGATGCTGAACCCCTCCTGTCTGCACTGTGTGTTTGATGCTGAACCCCTGCTGTCTGCACTGTGTGTTTAATGCTGAACCCCTCCTGTCTGCACTGTGAGTTTGAGGCTGTGCAGGATCCTGCGCTGAACCCCTCTGTCCAGGGATTTGTATTTGAATAAATATGTTAATTTGTAAAAATAAAAAAAATTATAATAAAACTTGTTTATTTTAAGGGACACTGTTGCTTACAACGGCACATGCACAATGTGAAATATGTCTGTTAAGTTTATATATTCTCATATAAATGACTTGTCACGGCTGGAGATTTCTGTAAATTTAATTAATGACATTTTTTTTGTTTGTTTGTTTTTGACTATAGTTCTGATTTAGTATATTTCTAAAAAAAATAAATAAAAATAAAAATATTTGTAAGAAAAAAATAAAGGCTTTAAAAACGAAATGGTTGTATATAATTATTTCATTTTAAATACCAGCAATTTGCATACTTCATATAGCTTATTATTATTATTATTATTATTATTATTATTATTATTATTATTATTATTATTTTGTCATTTAGCAGACGCTTTTAACCAAAGCGACTTACAGAGACTAGGGGGGTGAACTCTGCATCATCATCAACAACTGCTGCTGCTGCTGCTGCAGAGTCACCTCGAATAGGAGCTCGTTTGTTTTACGTCTCAACCGAAGCACCATTCCTGCTGCCAGCCTTTCAAAGCAGCGCTGCAGAGGACCCGTATCCTGTCACTGACTCGCACCGGCAGTGTGGTCACTGCTCCCCGTTTAAATGAGCTGCAACCAAAAGGTTCAAATCGTTTTTCTGACACCTCTAATCGGCGCCGTGCAACATCACCGCCGGCCTCCCCTATGAAGCAGTGCGTGCCACGCTTTCCGATCCTCACACGCGCGCCCAGCCCGGAGCTCGCTTGCTGAGCTCCAGGGAGGCTGCGGCTGTAGTTATGTGTTTGTTTTTTGTTTGTATTATTTTTAGCGTAGCTCGGCTGCGGCAGCAGGAAGCCAGCATGCTCCTCACTGTAAAGCAAGAGTCGGGCGCCCTGTCCTGTCCTGAACCCTGCTGACCTCTCGCAGGCTACCTGGCGGGTTTGAATCCTGTAATATTGACCGGCTTGTGAGCTCCATTGATTCCGCGTTGTTTCAGCGGACAGCTGGGTGCTGCTCGATAATGTTGACGGGGGGTGGGGGGGCAGCAAGACTCGCGGCTCGTTGATCTAACAAGCCTAATGGAGTGTCTGTGGGGGGGCGAGCAGAGCAATTAAACCAGCCTGTCGATATCGCACCAGCCGCCGCAATCAGATTAGCTGAACACCGCTTCCTCCGCGTGTCACAGACAACAACAATTCACTCGGCTCAAAAACACGAGGTTGGTTTATTGACTGGATTCAATCGTTCGTTTATTCATTTACAAGCTGGTAAAAATAATAATAAATAACACACACACACACACATTATGTATACAGGGCAGGTTTGAGGCACGGAGACTGAACTGCTCCCTCCCTCCCTCACCCCCCTAAGAGAAAGGGTGCTCCCTCCAGTCCAGGGCAGGCTTGAGGCATGGAGACTGAACTGCTCCCTCCCTCCCTCACCCCCCTAAGAGAAAGGGGGCTCCCTCCAGTCCAGGGCAGGCTTGAGGCATGGAGACTGAACCGCTCCCTCCCCCCCCCCCCCCCCCCCCCCCCCCCCCCCTAAGAGAAAGGGGGCTCCCTCCAGTCCAGAATGATCTGGTTCCATTCTGTTTTAAACCGTGTATTACTGCATTATCAAAACTTATATAAACTTTTTTTTCCCCCAGAGTATGTTTTTTGAGATTTAACACACATCGAGAGTTTAAACTGTCAACGAGAAACACGCCAAGTAATGAAACTAAAAAAAAAACAAAAAACAAAAAACGTCAATTCGCTAGTTGATTTCCTGTCAGTCAGGCAGGTTGACAGTTAATTGTAAGGTCCTGTATACATTCACTGGTTGTCAATATCTGACGCGTTGTGTAAGTTAGGTACCGAGATAAAATTAAGACGCGGGTTCCATAATAGCAACACTAATACTAACACTGTCTGTAGACGCCATTGACAGCGCTTGACGGCTGTGTGTGTGTCAGTGTGTGTGTGTGTGAGTGTGTGTGTGTGTGTGTGTGTGTGTGTGTGTGTGTGAGAGAGTGTGTGTGTGTCAGTGTGTGTGTGTGTGTGTGTGAGAGAGTGTGTGTGTCAGTGTGTGTGTGTGTGAGAGTGTGTGTGTGTCAGTGTGTGTGTGTGTGTGAGTGTGTCAGTGTGTGTGTGTGTAATGTTGCAGCGCGGCCGCCAGATGGCGACCTGGAGCCGAAGAGAAGCGAGTACAATACAGTTTATAGTCACCGTGTCTCCTCCGCCTTTCCTCAGCAGCCACGTCGTCATGGAAACAGCTGAGGTAGGGTGGGGGGGTCGAAGCGGCGTCTCCTCCCCTCGCCCCCCGCCCCCCCCCCTCGCTCGTATCGAGCCCCGCGTACAGGCAGGATAGCGCGCATGGCGGAGACAGCGGCGCCACCGATGGATGCGCGGGTAAGGTGCAGCTTCGATTCCTTTTTTTTTTCTTCATTCATCCATTCATTCATTCATTTACCTTCCTTTATAAAAAAAAAAAATCTTTAAAATTTTGCATATTAATATACCTGCTTTGCATAATCTCGGCCGCTCCCTCTCTCTTCCTCTCGCTCTCTTTTATTCTCTCTCTCTCTCTCCCTCCTTCTCTATTGATTTGGAAAAATGCTTAATCAGAATGATACCCTCTTTCTAGAGAGACACACGGAGGGCAAAATTTACCTTGATTTTGGCTGTCGTGGATATATTATATATACATATATATATATAGAGAGAGAGAGAGAGAGAGAGAGAGAGAGAGAGAGACTACAGACTGAACGACAACGAAGGAGCTTAATAAAACAAAGCATGCGTTAGCAATGACCATGGCCATTGTGTGTGCCGGTCTGTCTGTCTAGTATTGATTACAGAGAAATTAATTCCCGTGCCCGCCTCCTCGCGTTTTTAAGGGCGCTTTTGCGAGGGCTGCTTTGCATGTGCATATTCCAGCAGAGCGCGGGAGTATTTGATTGGAAGCAGCGTGCATTTCTCTGTTTGTTTATTTGCTTTGAAAGGCGGATTAAGCATGCAGTCCCCCTTTCTCTCTGCACGCTTCTGTGTGTGTCCGTGTTGTTAATCCGGCACCGCGTATTCATCAAGGCGGTTAGAGTCAAACCACACCAAACCTTGAATATATATATATATATATATATATATATATATATATATAGATAGATAGATAGATAGATAGATAGATAGATTTAAATGCACATTATTTGTTTTACATTTGCATAGCAACGGCGATTCACACCAGCGTCTCTGTACACACACGCGTCGCCAGGGAAAACGAGTCTTTGTATATATATATATATATATATATATATATATATATATATATATATATATATATATATATATATATAATTTTACAATGTATGTATTTTACAACCCATAAATAATGTATCCTGTTGCTGATCTCTTTCTGTGATGTTCAGTATTGTAATTGTCTCACGTGTATCTCTGTGCAGTGCAAAAGCATTGCGACAACAACATTTCAAAGATATTTTATTTCCGAGGTAAGAATTATAATGCAGGTAGTACGAGGGGAAGGGAGGGGGGAGGGGGGTGCGGCGGCGGCGGTTTGTTATCATTTGCTTTGATACGCCGACGAAGGGAAATCGATAAGAAAAAGACTAAAATTAATTACTAAAAGAATCAATTAGGCAGTTGAAAGGCGTTTTAAGGAGGCTCTTTCATTGGAGACTCGAGTTCATCAGGGCCGGGATAAAGGCTGTGTTTTTGTCCCCCTCTTCTCCTCGCTTCATGTTTCGTAAGCAAAGGTCGGCTATCTGGATCTTCCCTTAGAAATAAAAGATATTTCTTTATTTAAAAACACACACTGACACACATACACACAGACACACACACTGACACACACACACACACACACACACACACACACACACACACACAGACACACACACTGACACACACACAGACACACACAAACACACACTGACACACATACACACAGACACACACACTGACACACACACACACACACACACACACACACACACACACACACACACAGACACACACACTGACACACACACACACACACACACACACTGACACACACACACACACACAAACACACACAACGACACACATACACACACACATACACACACACATACATACAAACACACACACACTGAGACACAGACACACACACAAACACACACACTGACACACACACACTGAGACACACACACTGACACACACACACTGAGACACACACACACACACACAAACACACACACACTGAGACACAGACACACACACAAACACACACACTGACACACACACACTGAGACACACACACTGACACACACACACTGAGACACACACACACCACACACAAACACACACACACTGAGACACACACACACACACAAACACACACACTGACACACACACACTGAGACACACACACACACACAAACACACACACTGACACACACACACTGAGACACACACACTGACACACACACACTGAGACACACACACACACACACAAACACACACACTGAGACACACACACACATATATATATATATAGAGAGAGAGAGAGAGAGATAGATAGATAGATAGATAGATAGATAGATAGATAGATAGATAAATAGATATCCAGGTTATTTGCTTTATTTTTTCACCATTTCCATATTACATTTTGAATATGTTTAATTATTACAGGAGTATTATTTTTAAGAATGGTGTATTGTCTATGTGTTATACGGCCGCGCGCATTTTAAATTCTTATTAATTAATATATGCCTCGAGTCTGAAAATAGCAGTCTATACAACACGCTGGTTAGAATAAAAATCACTCATTTCACATTTGAATTTACTTTTGAATAAACATAAGCAATGGTTATACATATTATATGTACAGTTGTGATTTAACAAATACGGCTTAAATATCATTAACATATATGACAGCTCATTATCCCCAGCAATGCCTATCTGTCTTTAATAGGCTCCCAATTCTCCCGATTTTATTAATAGGACTGAAGTTCAGTTAAAGCGAGTACGTCATAAACATAAATAACAGTCTGGCAATCTTTCTGTTAGAGATGCGATATATCTGTATATCTGTTTCAAATCAGAGTCAATTTATATGTATATATATATGCTATTTTGATTTATTTAAATAAGAGAACAGCACGATTGTGCAGGAGATGTGACACGGAATCATATTCCCCTTAATTAAATACGCTGTTCGTATGTTTTTGTTTTTACAGTAGCCCCTTGGCGCTGTTGATTTGTAAATATTGTATTTTTTTTTTATAACCATACGTGCAATAGGTATAGGCGAGTTCCTACAGGAATATATTCGCTATATTCACTATATATTCACTATTTACTTGTAATGTTTTATTATTTATTATATTATTATTATTTATTTCTTAGCAGACGCCCTTATCCAGGGCGACTTACAATCGTTAGCAAATACATTTCAAGTGTTACACAATATACAGTAATACATTTCAAGTGTTTTATTTATTTTTAATTATTATTATTTCCTTCCATGTGTAAAGCTATATTTAGCTTTACATCCATCTGTCATTTCTAGAAAACGCGACCTCAGTTTTAGTTTATGATAATAAATAAATAAATAAATAAATAAATAAATAAATAAATAAATAAATCCCTTCTTTTTCTCGGAGTAAAAATAAAATAAAACATAACGTCGAAACTTACCTCTTTTCTTTAACAGTCTTTTTAAATATCTTTTAATTCTAAGACTGAACGGCCGGATTTTTAAAACACCCGCTCCCTTGATTTTTAGTTTGGTGTGTTAAATCAGGGCGAGATAATTAGCCTCAGTTCTTATTAAAAACCCAACACGTTGTTTTGTTCACTTATAATAATAATAATAATAATAATAATAATAATAATAATAATAATAATAAATAAAACAAGGCTTGGAGTCTTTCAGTGGACACCAGTTAATCTGTTATTAAATTGTCTTCACACTCAATTAATAACCTATGCTGTATTTAATGCGGCGTTCAACAATTGAAAATACTTTATTTAATTAAAAAAAAAAAAAAAAAAAAAAACATTTGGAAAATTCAAAGTAACATTAAAAAACGTATCACGGTCACTTACACGTTTAGTTAACCCTGTAGCCTTGCCTCTGTAAAAGACCATACAATCAACCCACCCCATCGTTTTCTTGTCGTTAGGTATTACTAAGGATGGGTTTAATATAAAATCTGACTTTTCTAAACGGGTTGTGTTTTTTTTTTTTCTATTTATCAAATACATATTCTGAAATGGACAGGATTATTATTATTATTATTATTATTATTATTCGGTTATTATACCTTAATTAACGAGACGAGGCGTCTCCCGCGCTTTGACAGGTGTTTCGAGTGATAGAGTCTCGTGCGGGAATTCAAAATTCAAATACAGTCTCTGCCTCGAGCTCAGCGCGAGGCGCTGCCGTTAGAATAATTCGGAACCGTTCCTGTCAGCCTCTTAAATTAAAGAGAATAGCGTGCTGTGTTTTTTACTTTTAACGAAGAAAAGGTTGTTGGTGTCTAATGTAGTATTTAAGGTTATTATTATTATTTTTATTAGTAGTAGTAGTATTTAAGGTTATTATTAGTAGTATTTTAAGTCGGCGACGGGCAGGCAAATACGCAAATCCGAGTTTCTTAATGATTTCACCGGCCTCAACGCGCCAGTGTTGTATATCGCTTCAAAATGAAACGGTGAGTGCTTCACTTTCCATTATTATAAGATATTATATGTGTCTTAATTAATGTAACACACAATATACAGAATGTACATTGTAACCCGAGCACCCTGCCGCCCTGGTGTACGTTTTGGCGACTATATTTTCTATTTAGATTCTGTTTTTAAATATGCTTTCGTTCATTCATTTACTACATTCGTTTAATACAATTTCCTTTTTTTATTTAAACGAGTTATGATGTTCTCCTTATAGCCGTTTTGTTTCCTAGTACACCACTTGTCGTAATAATAATAATAATAATAATAAATAATAATAATAATAATAATAATAATAATAACATTATTACTGTTGGATAATGAAGGGTAAAGGCCTGATGAAGGGTAAAGGCCTGCAGTTCATTTCTAGTTTAGTGTTTAATTATTAAACGCATGGACGCGCTTTGTGTGATAAAGGCCTACAGCTGCAATAGTTATTTGAACACAGATATTTTTTTATGAGAGTGGTCACTGCTGCTAGACACACACACACACACACACACACACACACACACACACACACACACACACACACATAAAATGTTGAAAACAGATGGAAAACAAAAGTTGTTTTGGACACCTAATAAACATAGTTTTAATTGCACAGCTTTTAATTTTTTTCCCCCCATTGCTTTCTGTGGGGAAACATGTAATCCTCATATGAGGCTAACATGCATTTGCTTCCACATGTCCCCCATATAAAGACTAGAAGAGAGTTTTTTTTTTCTGCTTATCCGTTCCCATATGAGGCATGAAAGGGTTGATTTTAGCGCGACTCGCAGTGTGTTTTTGTAAGGTGGTTTTAGCGGCCGCTATGTCGTGGCGGGGACGTTTTGTCTGCGCAAAAAGGATTGATATATCGACACACAGATGCATTGCCTTTCACGCAGACAGACACGCACTTGTATGGACACACGCACACGCACACGCACACACGCACTAGTAAAGCTCAGAAACACACACACACGCACAGGCACGCACACACTGACATTCAAACAGAAACAAACACACTCTTTTTAACACACGCACACTCGCTGACACACTCAGATGTTGACCTCATTTCTCTGTCGTGACCTCTGGTGCTGAGAGAGGGAGGGGGAGGGGGAGGGGGAGGGGGGAGGGGGGGGGGGGGGGGGGGAGAGGGGAGGGGGGAGGGGGAGGGGGGGGGGGGGGGGGGGGGGGGGGGTAAAAGATTAACTCCCGACCTCGGCCGTCGGCCCTTTCTGTCGACTGCAGCACACGAGTCTGTCTCTGACCTAACAGACCAGACATATTGGCAGGCTATTTTTTTTGCATCCAGTTTGTATTTATTTTTTTAAGTAGTAGCCCATTTGGTTATATAATCCCCCTTTCAGATGTAAAAGGGACTACAAGATGGTCATTTTCAAATTTCCTAGGGCAGTTGTTTCGCCTACCA
>NW_026708240.1:0-5000 GCF_902713425.1 Acipenser ruthenus
TAATTTTTTTTTTTTTTTTTTTTTTTTTTTACGTGGTGGTGGCGTGAACTTGATTGGTCCTGAGCAGAGCAGAGCAGGGCAGGGCTGGTGCTATTACTTGAATAATTTTTTTTTTTTTTTTTTTACGTGGTGGTGGCGTGAACTTGATTGGTCCTGTGTAGAGCAGGGCAGGGCTGGCGCTTTTACTTGAATAATTTTTTTTTTTTTTTTTTTTTTTACGTGGTGGTGGCGTGAACTTGATTGGTCCTGTGCAGAGCAGGGAGAGCAGGGCGAGCAGGGCAGGGCTGGCGCTATTACTTCAATAATTATTATTATTTTTTTTTTTTTTTACGTGGTGGGTGGCGTGAACTTGATTGGTCCTGTGCAGAGCAGGGCAGGGCTGGCGCTATTATTTGAATAATTTTTTTTTTTTTTTTTTTTTTTTTTTTACGTGGTGGTGGCGTGAACTTGATTGGTCCTGAGCAGAGCAGAGCAGGGCAGGGCTGGTGCTATTACTTGAATAATTTTTTTTTTTTTTTTTTTTACGTGGTGGTGGCGTGAACTTGATTGGTCCTGTGTAGAGCAGGGCAGGGCTGGCGCTTTTACTTGAATAATTTTTTTTTTTTTTTTTTTTTTTACGTGGTGGTGGCGTGAACTTGATTGGTCCTGTGCAGAGCAGGGCGAGCAGGGCAGGGCTGGCGTTATTACTTCAATATTTTTTTTTTTTTTTTTTACGTGGTGGTGGCGTGAACTTGATTGGTCCTGTGCAGAGCAGGGCAGGGCTGGCGCTATTAATTGAATAATTTTTTTTTTTTTATTTTTTTACGTGGTGGTTGCGTGAACTTGATTGGTCCTGTGCAGCAGGGCGGGCTGGCGCTATTACTTGAATAATTTTTTTTTTTTTTTTTTTACGTGGTGGTGGCGTGAACTTGATTGGTCCTGTGCAGAGCAGGGCAGGGCTGGCGCTATTACTTGAATAATTTTTTTTTTTTTTTTTTTTACGTGGTGGTGGCGTGAACTTGATTGGTCCTGGCAGAGCAGGGCAGGGATGGCGCTATTACTTGAATAATTTTTTTTTTTTTTTTTTTTTACGTGGTGGTGGCGTGAACTTGATTGGTCCTGGCAGAGCAGGGCAGGGATGGCGCTATTACTTGAATAATTTTTTTTTTTTTTTTTTTTTTACGTGGTGGTGGCGTGAACTTGATTGGTCCTGAGCAGAGCAGAGCAGGGCAGGGCTGGTGCTATTACTTGAATAATTTTTTTTTTTTTTTTTTTTACGTGGTGGTGGCGTGAACTTGATTGGTCTTGTGCAGAGCAGGGCAGGGCTGGCGCTATTACTTCAATAATTTTTTTTTTTTTTTTTTTTTTTTTTACGTGGTGGTGGCGTGAACTTGATTGGTCCTGTGCAGAGCAGGGCAGAGCAGGGCAGGGCTGGCGTTATTACTTGAATATTTTTTTTTTTTTTTTTTTTTTTTTTTACGTGGTGGTGGCGTGAACTTGATTGGTCCTGTGCAGAGCAGGGCAGGGCTGGCGCTATTACTTGAATAATTATTATTTTTTTTTTTTTTTACGTGGTGGTGGCGTGAACTTGATTGGTCCTGTGCAGAGCAGGGCAGGGCTGGCGCTATTACTTGAATAATTTTTTTTTTTTTTTTTTTTTTTTTTTTACGTGGTGGTGGCGTGAACTTGATTGGTCTGTGCAGAGCAGGGCAGGGCTGGCGCTATTAATTGAATAATTTTTTATTTTTATTTTTTTTACGTGGTGGTGGCGTGAACTTGATTGGTCCTGTGCAGAGCAGGGCGAGCAGGGCAGGGCTGGCGCTATTACTTCAATAATTTTTTTTTTTTACGTGGTGGTGGCGTGAACTTGATTGGTCCTGTGCAGAGCAGGGCAGGGCTGGCGCTATTACTTGAATAATTTTTTTTTTTTTACGTGGTGGTGGCGTGAACTTGATTGGTCCTGTGCAGAGCAGGGCAGGGCTGGCGCTATTAATTGAATTTTTTTTTTTTTTTTTTTTTTTTTTTACGTGGTGGTGGCGTGAACTTGATTGGTCCTGTGCAGAGCAGGGCAGGGCTGGTGCTATTACTTGAATATTTTTTTTTTTTTTACGTGGTGGTGGCGTGAACTTGATTGGTCATGTGCAGAGCAGGGCGAGTAGGGCGAGCAGGGCAGGGCTGGCGCTATTACTTGAATATTTTTTTTTTTTTTACGTGGTGGTGGCGTGAACTTGATTGGTCCTGTGCAGAGCAGGGCAGGGCTGGCGCTATTACTTGAATAATTTTTTTTTTTTACGTGGTGGGTGGCGTGAACTTCATTGGTCCTGTGCAGAGCAGGGCAGGGCTGGCGCTATTACTTGAATAATTTTTTTTTTTTTTTTTTTTTACGTGGTGGTGGCGTGAACTTGATTGGTCCTGTGCAGAGCAGGGCAGGGCTGGCGCTATTACTTGAATAATTTTTTTTTTTTTTTTTTTTACGTGGTGGTGGCGTGAACTTGATTTGTCCTGTGCAGAGCAGTGCGAGCAGGGCGAGCAGGGCAGGGCTGGCGCTATTACTTCAATAATTTTTTTTTTTTTTTTTTTATACGTGGTGGTGGCGTGAACTTGATTTGTCCTGTGCAGAGCAGGGCAGAGCAGGGCAGGGCTGGCGCTATTAATGGAATTTTTTTTTTTTTTTTTTTTTTTTACGTGGTGGTGGCGTGAACTTGATTGGTCCTGTGCAGAGCAGGGCAGGGCTGGCGCTATTACTTGAATAATTTTTTTTTTTTTTTATTACGTGGTGGTGGCGTGAACTTGATTGGTCCTGTGCAGAGCAGGGCAGGGCTGGCGCTATTAATTGAATATTTTTTTTTTTTTTTTTTACGTGGTGGTGGCGTGAACTTGATTGGTCCTGTGCAGAGCAGGGCAGAGCAGGGCAGAGCAGGGCAGGGCTTTTGCTATTAATTGAATAATTTTTTTTTTTTACGTGGTGGTGGCGTGAACTTGATTGGTCCTGTGCAGAGCAGGGTAGGGCTGGTGCTATTACTTGAATAATTTTTTTTTTTTTTTTTTTACGTGGTGGTGGCGTGAACTTGATTGGTCCTATGCAGAGCAGGGCAGGGCTGGCGCTATTACATGAATAATTTTTTTTTTTTTTTTTTACGTGGTGGTGGCGTGAACTTGATTGGTCCTGTGCAGAGCAGGGCAGGGCTGGCGCTATTACTTGAATAATTTTTTTTTTTTACGTGGTGGTGGCGTGAACTTGATTGGTCCTGTGCAGAGCAGTGCGAGCTGGGCGAGCAGGGCAGGGCTGGCGCTATTACTTCAATAATTTTTTTTTTTTTTTTTTTTTGTACGTGGTGGTGGCGTGAACTTGATTGGTCCTGTGCAGAGCAGGGCAGGGCTGGCGCTATTACTTGAATAATTTTTTTTTTTTACGTGGTGGTGGCGTGAACTTGATTGGTCCTGTGCAGAGCAGTGCGAGCAGGGCGAGCAGGGCAGGGCTGGCGCTATTACTTCAATAATTTATTTTTTTTTTTTTTTGTACGTGGTGGTGGCGTGAACTTGATTTGTCCTGTGCAGAGCAGGGCAGGGCTGGCGCTATTACTTGAATAATTTTTTTTTTTTACGTGGTGGTGGCGTGAACTTGATTGGTCCTGTGCAGAGCAGTGCGAGCAGGGCGAGCAGGGCAGGGCTGGCGCTATTACTTCAATAATTTATTTATTTTTTTTTGTACGTGGTGGTGGCGTGAACTTGATTTGTCCTGTGCAGAGCAGGGCAGAGCAGGGCAGGGCTGGCGCTATTACTTGAATAATTTTTTTTTTTTTTTTTTTTTACGTGGTGGAGGCGTGAACTTGATTGGTCCTGTGCAGAGCACGGCAGGGCTGGCGCTATTAATGGAATTTTTTTTTTTTTTTTTTTTTTTTTACGTGGTGGTGGCGTGAACTTGATTGGTCCTGTGCAGAGCAGGGCAGGGCTGGCGCTATTACTTGAATAATTTTTTTTTTTTTTTTTACGTGGTGGTGGCGTGAACTTGATTGGTCCTGTGCAGAGCAGGGCAGGGCTGGCGCTATTAATTGAATATTTTTTTTTTTTTTTTTTTTTACGTGGTGGTGGCATGAACTTGATTGGTCCTGTGCAGAGCAGGGCAGAGCAGGGCAGGGCTTTTGCTATTAATTGAATAATTTTTTTTTTTACGTGGTGGTGGTGTGAACTTGATTGGTCCTGTGCAGAGCAGGGTAGGGCTGGTGCTATTACTTGAATAATTTTTTTTTTTTTTTTTTTACGTGGTGGTGGCGTGAACTTGATTGGTCCTATGCAGAGCAGGGCAGGGCTGGCGCTATTACTTGAATAATTTTTTTTTTTTTTTTTTACGTGGTGGTGGCGTGAACTTGATTGGTCCTGTGCAGAGCAGGGCAGGGCTGGCGCTATTACTTGAATAATTTTTTTTTTTTTTTACGTGGTGGTGGCGTGAACTTGATTGGTCCTGTGCAGAGCAGTGCGAGCTGGGCGAGCAGGGCAGGGCTGGCGCTATTACTTCAATAATTTTTTTTTTTTTTTTTTTTTGTACGTGGTGGTGGCGTGAACTTGATTGGTCCTGTGCAGGGCAGGGCTGGCGCTATTACTTGAATAATTTTTTTATTTTTTTTTTTTACGTGGTGCTGGCGTGAACTTGATTGGTCCTGTGCAGAGCAGGGCGAGCAGGGCAGGGCTGGCGCTATTACTTGAATATTTTTTTTTTTTACGTGGTGGTGGCGTGAACTTGATTGGTCCTGTGCAGAGCAGGGCAGGGCTGGCGCTATTAATTGAATAATTTTTTTTTTTTTTTTACGTGGTGGTGGCGTGAACTTGATTGGTCCTGTGCAGAGCAGGGCAGGGCTGGCGCTATTACCTGAATAATTTTTTTTTTTTTTTTTTACGTGGTGGTGGCGTGAACTTGATTGGTCCTGTGCAGAGCAGGGCAGGGCTGGCGCTATTACTTGAATATTTTGTTTTTTTTACGTGGTGGTGGCGTGAACTTGATTGGTCCTGTGCAGAGCAGGGCA
>NW_026708240.1:10000-15000 GCF_902713425.1 Acipenser ruthenus
TTTTTTTTTTTTTTTTACGTGGTGGTGGCGTGAACGTGATTGGTCCTGTGCAGAGCAGAGCAGAGCAGGGCAGGACTGGCGCTATTACTTGAATAATTTTTTTTTTTTTTTTTTACGTGGTGGTGGCGTGAACGTGATTGGTCCTGTGCAGAGCAGGGCAGGGCTGGCGCTATTACTTGAATAATTTTTTTTTTTACGTGGTGGTGGCGTGAACTTGATTGTTCCTGTGCAGAGCAGGGCAGGGCTGGCGCTATTACTTGAATATTTTTTTTTTTTTTTTTTTTTTACGTGGTGGTGGCGTGAACTTGATTGGTCCTGTGCAGAGCAGGGCAGAGCAGGGCAGAGCAGGGCAGGGCTGGCGCTATTACTTGAATAATTTTTTTTTTTTTTTTTTACGTGGTGGTGGCGTGAACGTGATTGGTCCTGTGCAGAGCAGGGCAGGGCTGGCGCTATTACTTGAATAATTTTTTTTTTTTTTACGTGGTGGTGGCGTGAACGTGATTGGTCCTGTGCAGAGCAGGGCAGGGCTGGCGCTATTACTTGAATAATTTTTTTTTTTTTTTTTTACGTGGTGGTGGCGTGAACGTGATTGGTCCTGTGCAGAGCAGAGCAGAGCAGGGCAGGGCTGGCGCTATTACTTGAATAATTTTTTTTTTTTTTTTTTACGTGGTGGTGGCGTGAACGTGATTGGTCCTGTGCAGAGCAGGGCAGGGCTGGCGCTATTATTTGAATAATTTTTTTTTTTTACGTGGTGGTGGCGTGAACTTGATTGGTCCTGTGCAGAGCAGGGCAGGGCTGGCGCTATTACTTGAATTTTTTTTTTTTTTTTTTTTTTTACGTGGTGGTGGCGTGAACTTGATTGGTCCTGTGCAGAGCAGGGCAGAGCAGTGCAGAGCAGGGCAGGGCTGGCGCTATTACTTGAATAATTTTTTTTTTTTTTTTTTACGTGGTGGTGGCGTGAACGTGATTGGTCCTGTGCAGAGCAGAGCAGAGCAGGGCAGGGCTGGCGCTATTACTTGAATAATTTTTTTTTTTTTTTTTTTACGTGGTGGTGGCGTGAACGTGATTGGTCCTGTGCAGAGCAGGGCAGGGCTGGCGCTATTATTTGAATAATTTTTTTTTTTTACGTGGTGGTGGCGTGAACTTGATTGGTCCTGTGCAGAGCAGGGCAGGGCTGGCGCTATTACTTGAATTTTTTTTTTTTTTTTTTTTTTTACGTGGTGGTGGCGTGAACTTGATTGGTCCTGTGCAGAGCAGGGCAGAGCAGGGCAGAGCAGGGCAGGGCTGGCGCTATTACTTGAAATTTTTTTTTTTTTTTTTTACGTGGTGGTGGCGTGAACTTGATTGGTCCTGTGCAGAGCAGGGCAGAGCAGGGCAGGGCTGGCGCTATTACTTGAATAATTATTATTTTTTTTTTTACGTGGTGGTGGCGTGAACTTGATTGGTCCTGTGCAGAGCAGGGCAGAGCAGGGCAGGGCTGGCGCAATTGATATTTTTTTTTTTTACGTGGTGGTGGCATGAACTTGATTGGTCCTGTGCAGAGCAGGGCAGGGGTGGCGCTATTACTTGAATAATTTTTTTTTTTTTTTTACGTGGTGGTGGCGTGAACTTGATTGGTCCTGTGCAGAGCAGGGCAGAGCGGCGCAGGGCTGGCGCTATTAATTGAATAATTTTTTTTTTTTTTTTACGTGGTGGTGGCGTGAACTTGATTGGTCCTGTGCAGAGCAGGGCAGAGCAGGGCAGGGCTGGCGCAATTGATATTTTTTTTTTTTTACGTGGTGGTGGCATGAACTTGATTGGTCCTGTGCAGAGCAGGGCAGGGGTGGCGCTATTACTTGAATAATTTTTTTTTTTTTTTACGTGGTGGTGGCGTGAACTTGATTGGTCCTGTGCAGAGCAGGGCAGAGCGGCGCAGGGCTGGCGCTATTAATTGAATTTTTTTTTTTTTTTTTTTTTTTTTACGTGGTGGTGGTGTGAACTTGATTGGTCCTGTGCAGAGCAGGGCAGGGCTGGCGCTATTACTTGAATAATTTTTTTTTTTTTTTTTACGTGGTGGTGTCGTGAACTTGATTGGTCCTGTGCAGAGCAGGGCAGAGCAGGGCAGGGCTGGCGCTATTACTTGAATAATTTTTTTTTTTTTTTTTTTTACGTGGTGGTGGCGTGAACTTGATTGGTCCTGTGCAGAGCAGGGCAGAGCAGGGCAGGGCTGGCGCTATTACTTGAATAATTTTTTTTTTTTTTTTTACGTGGTGGTGTCGTGAACTTGATTGGTCCTGTGCAGAGCAGGGCAGAGCAGGGCAGGGCTGGCGCTATTACTTGAATAATTTTTTTTTTTTTTTTTTTTTACGTGGTGGTGGCGTGAACTTGATTGGTCCTGTGCAGAGTAGGGCAGAGCAGGGCAGGGCTGGCGTTATTACTTGAAATTTTTTTTTTTTTTTTTACGTGGTAGTGGCGTGAACTTGATTGGTCCTGTGCAGAGCAGGGCAGAGCAGGGCAGGGCTGGCGCTATTACTTCAATATTTTTTTTTTTTTTTTTACGTGGTGGTGGCGTGAACGTGATTGGTCCTGTGCAGAGCAGGGCAGAGCAGGGCAGGGCTGGCGCTATTACTTGAATAATTTTTTTTTTTTTTTTTTTACGTGGTGGTGGCGTGAACGTGATTGGTCCTGTGCAGAGCAGGGCAGGGCTGGCGCTATTACTTGAATAATTTTTTTTTTTTTACGTGGTGGTGGCGTGAACGTGATTGGTCCTGTGCAGAGCAGGGCAGGGCTGGCGCTATTACTTGAATAATTTTTTTTTTTTTTTTTTACGTGGTGGTGGCGTGAACGTGATTGGTCCTGTGCAGAGCAGAGCAGAGCAGGGCAGGGCTGGCGCTATTACTTGAATAATTTTTTTTTTTTTTTTTTACGTGGTGGTGGCGTGAACGTGATTGGTCCTGTGCAGAGCAGGGCAGGGCTGGCGCTATTATTTGAATAATTTTTTTTTTTACGTGGTGGTGGCGTGAACTTGATTGGTCCTGTGCAGAGCAGGGCAGGGCTGGAGCTATTACTTGAATATTTTTTTTTTTTTTTTTTTTACGTGGTGGTGGCGTGAACTTGATTGGTCCTGTGCAGAGCAGGGCAGAGCAGGGCAGAGCAGGGCAGGGCTGGCGCTATTACTTGAAATTTTTTTTTTTTTTTTTTACGTGGTGGTGGCGTGAACTTGATTGGTCCTGTGCAGAGCAGGGCAGAGCAGGGCAGGGCTGGCGCTATTACTTGAATAATTATTATTTTTTTTTTTACGTGGTGGTGGCGTGAACTTGATTGGTCCTGTGCAGAGCAGGGCAGAGCAGGGCAGAGCAGGGCAGGGCTGGCGCTATTACTTGAATAATTTTTTTTTTTTTTTTTTACGTGGTGGTGGCGTGAACGTGATTGGTCCTGTGCAGAGCAGGGCAGGGCTGGCGCTATTACTTGAATAATTTTTTTTTTTTTTACGTGGTGGTGGCGTGAACGTGATTGGTCCTGTGCAGAGCAGGGCAGGGCTGGCGCTATTACTTGAATAATTTTTTTTTTTTTTTTTTTACGTGGTGGTGGCGGTGAACGTGATTGGTCCTGTGCAGAGCAGAGCAGAGCAGGGCAGGGCTGGCGCTATTACTTGAATAATTTTTTTTTTTTTTTTTTACGTGGTGGTGGCGTGAACGTGATTGGTCCTGTGCAGAGCAGGGCAGGGCTGGCGCTATTATTTGAATAATTTTTTTTTTTTACGTGGTGGTGGCGTGAACTTGATTGGTCCTGTGCAGAGCAGGGCAGGGCTGGCGCTATTACTTGAATTTTTTTTTTTTTTTTTTTTTTTACGTGGTGGTGGCGTGAACTTGATTGGTCCTGTGCAGAGCAGGGCAGAGCAGTGCAGAGCAGGGCAGGGCTGGCGCTATTACTTGAATAATTTTTTTTTTTTTTTTTTACGTGGTGGTGGCGTGAACGTGATTGGTCCTGTGCAGAGCAGAGCAGAGCAGGGCAGGGCTGGCGCTATTACTTGAATAATTTTTTTTTTTTTTTTTTTACGTGGTGGTGGCGTGAACGTGATTGGTCCTGTGCAGAGCAGGGCAGGGCTGGCGCTATTATTTGAATAATCTTTTTTTTTTACGTGGTGGTGGCGTGAACTTGATTGGTCCTGTGCAGAGCAGGGCAGGGCTGGCGCTATTACTTGAATTTTTTTTTTTTTTTTTTTTTTACGTGGTGGTGGCGTGAACTTGATTGGTCCTGTGCAGAGCAGGGCAGAGCAGGGCAGAGCAGGGCAGGGCTGGCGCTATTACTTGAAATTTTTTTTTTTTTTTTTTACGTGGTGGTGGCGTGAACTTGATTGGTCCTGTGCAGAGCAGGGCAGAGCAGGGCAGGGCTGGCGCTATTACTTGAATAATTATTTTTTTTTTTTTTACGTGGTGGTGGCGTGAACTTGATTGGTCCTGTGCAGAGCAGGGCAGAGCAGGGCAGGGCTGGCGCAATTGATATTTTTTTTTTTTACGTGGTGGTGGCATGAACTTGATTGGTCCTGTGCAGAGCAGGGCAGGGGTGGCGCTATTACTTGAATAATTTTTTTTTTTTTTTACGTGGTGGTGGCGTGAACTTGATTGGTCCTGTGCAGAGCAGGGCAGAGCGGCGCAGGGCTGGCGCTATTAATTGAATAATTTTTTTTTTTTTTTTACGTGGTGGTGGCGTGAACTTGATTGGTCCTGTGCAGAGCAGGGCAGAGCAGGGCAGGGCTGGCGCAATTGATATTTTTTTTTTTTTACGTGGTGGTGGCATGAACTTGATTGGTCCTGTGCAGAGCAGGGCAGGGGTGGCGCTATTACTTGAATAATTTTTTTTTTTTTTACGTGGTGGTGGCGTGAACTTGATTGGTCCTGTGCAGAGCAGGGCAGAGCGGCGCAGGGCTGGCGCTATTAATTGAATTTTTTTTTTTTTTTTTTTTTTTTTACGTGGTGGTGGTGTGAACTTGATTGGTCCTGTGCAGAGCAGGGCAGGGC